>NW_004444139.1:3533116-3563328 GCF_000243295.1 Trichechus manatus latirostris | reverse complement strand
GCAGAAAAGGCATTTGACACAGTCCAAAACCCATTCCTGATAAAAATTCTCAATAAAATAGGTATAGAAGGGAAATTTCTCAACATAATAAAGAGCATCTATGCAAAACCAATGGCCTACATCATTCTTAATGGAGAGAGGCTGAAAACATTCCCCTTGAGAACAGGAACAAAACAACAATGCCCTTTATCTCTACTGCTATTTAACATTGTGCTGAAAGTTCTTGCTTGAGCAATAAGGCTAGAAAAATAAATAAAGAGCATCTAAATTGGTAATGAAGAAGTTAAACTGTCCTTGTTTGTGGATGATATGATAGTATACATAGAAAACCCTAAGGACTCCACAAAAAAACTGCTGGAACTAGTAGAAAAATTCAGCAGAGTAGCAGGATACAAGATAAACCAATGAAAATCAGTTGGATTCCTATACACCAATAAAGAGAATGATGAAAAGGAAATCAGGAAAGCAATACTATTTATAATAGCCCATTAAAAATAAAATACTTAGGAATCAATCTAACGATGGATGTAAAAAACCTATACAAAGAAAACTACAAAATACTACTGCAAGAAACACAAAGCAATCTACATAAATGATAAAACATCCCATGCTCATGGATACATAGACTCAACATTGTGAAAATGGCAATTCTACCCAAAGCAATTTACAAATACAATGCAATCCCGATCCAAATACCAACAACATTCTCCAAAGAGATGGAAAAACTAATCATTAACTTTATATGGAAAGAGAAGAAGCCCTGGATAAGTAAAGCTCTATTGAAGAAGAATAAAGTAGGAGGGCTCAAACTACCTGACCTCAGAACCTACTATATGGCTACAGTAGTCAAAACGGCCTGGTACTGGTACAACGACCGATACATTGACCAATGGAACAGAATTGAGAACCCAGATGTAAATCCATCCACCTATGGTCACCTGATCTTCGACAAGGGCCCAAAATCCATCAAATGTGGAACAGTCTTTCTAACAAATGGTGCTGGCAAAACTGGATGTCCATCTGCAAAAAACTGGAACACAACTCATACCTCATACCATATACAAAAACTAATTCCAAATGGATCAAAGACTTAAATATAAAGCCAAACTATAAAGTTCATAGAAGAAAAAATAGGATCAACGCAAGAGTCCCTAATGCATGGCATTAACAGGATACAAACCATATCCAAAAATATACAAACCTCAGAAGATAATCTAGATTACTGGGATCTTCTAAAAATTAAACACTTATGCTCACCAAAAGACTTCAACAGAGAGTAAAAAGACAACCTACAGACTGGGAAAAAATTTTTGAACGTTACAAGTCAGACAAAGGTCTAATCTCAAAATCTACAGGAAAATCCAACACCTCTACAACAAAAAGACAAATAATCCTATTAAAAAATGGGCAAAGGAAATTAACAGACACTTCACCAAAGAAGATATTCAAGTGGACAACAGACACATGAGGAAATGCTCGTGATCACTTCCCATTGGAGAAATGCACATTAAAACCACAGTGAGATACCATTTCACCACAGCATTACTGGCATGAATTAAAAAAACTGGAAATAACAAATGTTGGAGAGGCTGCAGGGAGATCAGAACTCTCATGCACTACTGGTGGGAATGGAAAATGATACAACCATTTTGGAAAATGATATGGTGCTTCCTTAGAAAGCTACAAATAGAAATACCGTATGATCCAGGAATCCCACTCCTAGGAATATATCCTAGAGAAACAAGAGTGGTCACACGAATAGACATATGCACACCCATATTCACTGCAGCACTGTTCACAATAGCAAAAAGAGGGAAACAACCTAGATGTCCATCAACAGATGAATGGATAAAAAACTATGGTACATACACACAATGGAGTACTATGCAACGTTAAAGAACAATGATGAATCTTTGAAGCATCTCATAACATGGATGAAACCAGAGGGCATTATGCTGAGTGAAGTAAATCAACCACAAAAGAACAAATATTGTATAAGACCTCTGCTGTAAAAACTCATGTAAAAGTTTACACACAAAAAGAAATAATCTTTGTTGGTTACGAGGGGTGGAAGGTGTGGGGGAGGAAACTAAATAGACAATAGATAAGTGATAACTTTGGTGAAGGGTAAGACAGTACACAATACTGGGGAAGCCAACACATCTTGTATAAGGAAAGGTTGTGGAAGCTCCACAGACACATCCAAACTCCCTGAGGGACTGAATTGCTGGGCATAGAGCTGTGGGGACCATGGTCTGGGGGAACATCTAGCTCAACTGACATAGCACAGTTTACAAAGACAAGGTTTTACGTTTTACCTTGGTGAGTAGTGTCTGGTGTCTTAAAAGCCTGTGAGCAGCTATCTAAGATATGCCAGTGGTCTCACCCCTTTGGGAACAAGGGAGAATGAAGAGAACAGGATATAAGGAAAAGAATAGTCCAAAGGACTAATGGACCACAGCTACCACAACCTCCACCAGACTGAGTCCAGTACAGCTAGATGGCGCCCAGCTACCACCACGGACTGCTCTGAGTGGGATCACAACAAAGGGTCCTAGACAGAGCTGGAGAAGGATGTAGAACAAAATTCTGACTCACAAAAGAAGATCAGATTTACTGGCCTGACATGCTGGAGAAACCCCGAGAGTATGGCCCCCAGATGCTCTTTTAGCTCAGTGGAGAGTTTACTCCTGAGATTCACCGTTCGACCAGATATTGGACAGCCCCATAAAACAAAATGGGACTAATGAGGCATAGCAGTCCAGGGACAAGGACTAGAAGGCAGGAGGGGACAAGACAGCTGATGATAGGAAACCCAAGGTTGAGAAGGGACAGTGTTGACATTTCACGGGGTTGTTAACCATTATCATAGGACAATCTGTGTACTAACTGTTTAATGAGAAACTATTTGTTCTGTAAACTTTCATCTAAGGTACAATAAAAAAAAAAGAATTATCTATGTGAGATCAAACTGACAACAGCAACTCAAAAGGTTTGATGGGAAGCCTAGGGGGCAGTGAGTTGAAGATAATGGTGATGGAATAGTTTGGAAAAGGATAGTGAGAATAGCAGCAGAACTGGAAGAATGTAATCTATGTCACTGAATTGTACATGTAGAAACTTTCAAAATGGTGTAACTTTGGGTATGTATATTTTCACCAAAAAAAAAAAGTCCTCCAAGATTGAGAAGGGAGAGTGTTGACATGTCGTGGGGTTGTTAACCAATGTCATAAAACAATATGTGTACTGACTGTTTAATGAGAAACTATTTGTTGTGTAAACCTTCATCTAAAGTACAATAAAAACAAACAAAAAGCATGCAAATACAGAGCACTAAAACTAACTTTATAAACTATTACAATTAAATAAAATGAGTATTACATCTTTCTGTGAAAAAAAAAGTCATTGGCAACATAAATGAGAACTGTGAAAAACTGGAACCTATCAGCCAAGGTGTTCCCTGCCTGAGCTTAATGCTGTCCCCTACAAAGGACTCAGCCAGTAAGTTACCAATGCTGCCACTTTGGAGATGGAAACTGACACTGAGGAGGGAAAGTTTGGGGTTTTTTATTATTTTTTTTATTTTTTATTGTTGTGCTTTAAGTGAAAGTTTACAATTAAAGTTAGTCTCTGATACAAAAATTTACATATTCATTGTTTTGTGACCCTAGTTGCTCTTCCTATATTGTGACAGCACACTGTTCCTTTCCACCCCAATTTTCCATATCTGTTCAACCAGCTCCTGTCCCTCTCTGCCTTCTCATCTCACCTCTGGACAGGAGCTGCCCATTTAGTCCCATGTATCTACTTGAGCTAAGAAGCACACTCTTTCTGAGTATCATTTTATATTCAATGGTCCAGTCTAATCTTTGTCTGAAGAATTGGCCTTGGGAACAGTTTAATTTTCAGCTAACAAAGAGTCCAGGGGCCATGTCTTCTGGGGTCCCTCCAGTCTCAATCAAACCATTAAGTCTGGTCTTTTTACTAGAATTTGAGTTCTGTACCTCACTTTTCTCCTGCTCTGTCAGGGACTTTCTCTTGTGTTCCCTGTCAGGGTGGTCATCGTGGTAGCCAGGCACCATCTAGTTCTGCTGGTCTCAGGCTGATGAAGTCTCTGGTTTATGTGGCCCTTTCTATCTCTTGGGCTAATAGTTTCCTTGTGTCCAGGTGTTCTTCACCTTCAATCCAGGTAGATTGGGACAAATTGATGCATCTTAGATGGCTGCTTACTAGCTTTTAAGACCTCAGACGCCACTCACCAAAGTGGGATGCAGAACATTTTCTTAAAAAACTTTGTTATGCCAATTGATTCTGCATCCTACTTCAGTGTGTGGCGTCTGGGGTCTTAAAAGCTTGCAAGTGGCCATCTAAGATGCATCAACTGGTCCCAACCACCTGAAGTAAAGGAGAAAGAAGAACACCAAAGACACAAGGAAAGTAGTAGCCCAAAAGCATGGCCACCGGATTCTCTATCAGCCCAGAAGTAAAACAATTTCTGAGGCCAACTCTTCAGACAGGAATTGGACTGGAGTGTGGGACATAAAGTGATACTCGTGAGGAGTGTGCCTCTTAGCTCAAGTACATACAAGAGACTTAACAGGCAGGTCTGTTCTGGAGGTGAGATGGGAAGGCAGAGAGGGTTAGGAACTGGTTGAATGGACATGGGGAATCAGGGGTGGAAAGGACGTGTGTACTGTCACAGTAAGGGGAGAGCAATTAGGGTCACATAACAATGTATGTATAAATTTTTGTATGGGAGATTAACTTGAAATGTAAACTTAATTTAAACTACAACAATTAAAAAAAAAAAAAAACTTTGTTATGCCTATTGACCTATATGTCCCTTGAAAGCATATTCCCAGACCCCCACCCCTGCTACTTTGTCCCTCAAAGTATTTGGTTGTATTCAGGAAACTTCTTATCTTTGGTTTAGTCCAGTTGTGCTGACTTCCCCTGTAGTGTGTGCTGTCCTTAGCACCTTTAAGAAAGAGAGAGAGTTCTCCAGTGACCTTCAGAAAATCTCCCTCAAGAACTTAGCCAAGTACTGATTAGCACATGCTTGTGAGGGAACCGTACAAGGGGGAAAGAAGGAACCAACCTAAAGGATATAATTTAACAGTGCCAGGCACAGCCAGACTGGACAGTCTCATGATGCAGGCAGCAGTGGAAAGAGTACTTGAAGGATCTTACCTCAGTTGAGTCCCCAAAGCTGGTAACTACATGAATAAATAAGATTTTTAAAAACAAAGCAACTGTTTATTAAAAATAATAATAAGGAATGTAGGCTTATAAAATATGATAAGTAAAATATATGAAAACAATAACACAAAGGCTAAGAGGGGAGAAATGGAAACATACTACTAGAAGATTATTTTACTATACCTTAAGTGGTATAGTAACACTTGAAAGTAACCAGGATAAGTTAAAGCAGCATGCTATAAGCCCAAACACATACCTGAAATCACACACACAAAAACAAATACATAAATAAATGAAAAAGAGCTCCAGCTAATACGCAAAAAAAGGAGACAAAAAAGAATTATAAAAAATATCCAGTGAGTCAAAAAAAAGACAGAAAAGAGGAAAAAGTGAATAAAGAGTAAGTAGGACAAATAGAAAAATTATAATGTTAAATTCTAATCATGCCCTATAGGAGAGAGTAGAACTGCCCCACAGGGTTGCCAAGGTTGTAATCTTTACGGAAGCACACTGCCATATCTTTCTCCCACTGAGTGGCTGGTGGGTTCGAACCACCAACCTTTCAGTTAGCAGCTGAGTACTTAACCATTGAACCACGAGGGCTCCTTATAAATAATCATACTAAGTATAAATGGTCTAAATGCTCCAATGAAAAGACAAAGACTGTCAGATTGGATAAAATGGGAGACCCAAATAAATGCTGCAATTGTGGGTTAAACTGTGTACTCCCCAAAAGATATGTTGAAGCCCTAACCTTTTGTATTTGTGAATGTGATCTTATTTGGAAATAGGGTAACTGCAGATAAAATTAGTTAAAATAAATTCATACTGGATTAGAGTAGGCCCTAAATCCAATGACCGGTACCCTTATAAGAAGGCCATATGACGACACAGAGACACTGACAGGGAGCAGGAAGACAGTCACATGATGATGGAAGCAAAGATTGGAGTGATGCAGCTACAAGCCAAGGATTGCCAGCAACCATCAGAAACTAGGAAGAGGCAAGGAAACATTCTTCCCTAGAGATTTTAGAGGTAGTATGGTCCTGCCAACACATTGATTTTGAACTTGTAGACTCTAGAATGGTAAGAGAAAAAAAAAAAGTTAAGTTACACAGTTTGTGGAACTTTGTTATGATAGCCCTAAGAATATAATAAAGATTTTGGTATGGGGAAGTGGGGTAGAGCCCGGAATAATTTTTAGGTGCATGATAGAAAAATTCTAGATTGCCTTGAAGAGATTGTTGGAAGTAATATAGGTAGTAAATATGTTTCTGGTGAGACTTTAGAAGGAAATGATGAATATGTTATTGGACACTGTAGGAAAGGTAATCCTGGCTATAAAGGAAGAAATAAAACTATCTTTAACCATTTATGACATAATCATCTTTGTAGAAAGTCCAATGAAATGTAAACGAAGAAAGAACTATTGGACCTAATACGAAATAAGTGTAGTAAAGTTTCAGGATACAAGGTAAATATACAAAAGTAAATTTTATTTATATATACTAGCAACAAACAATAGGAAACTGAAATTTAACAAAATACCATTTATCATTCATAGTTAGGGGTAGATCTGACAAAAAATGTGAACAAACTTTACAGTAAAAACTACAAAATATTGCTGGGAGAAAATAAGGAAAACCTACAAATAAATGGAAAGATATATTATTTTTATTGACTGAAAGACACAATATTATTAAGATGTGAATTCTCCCCAAATTATTTTACAAATTTAACACTATCTCCATAAAATTTCCAGCAAGATTTTATTATAGATATTGACAAAATAATTATAAAAATTATATGGAAGACAAAAGAACCAGAATAACAAAAACAACTTAGAAAAAAGAAAAAAGTTTGAGAACTAATTTTCTACCTGATTTCAATACAGTAATCAAGACAGTGCATATTCATGTACATGTAGACAAATAGATCAATGAAACAGAACAAAGATTACAGAAAGAGACCAACACATACATAAATACCTCATCTTCAAAAAGGTGCAAAGGCTTTTCAGTGGAGACAGGATGGTTTTTGCAAAAAAATAGTGCTGTAGCAATTGTATATTCATATAAAAAAGCAAAAACAAAGAAACAAACAAAAATAAAACTTTGATCTATCCCTTATACCATATATAAAAATTAAAGCAATTTGTAGATCTAAATATAAAAACAAATACAGAAAACTTCTAGAAGAAAACATGAGGGAAAATATTTGTGACTACTTGAGTTAGGCAAGAATTTCTTAGACATGACACCAAAAATCCAATCTATAAAAGAACAAATTAGTAAACTGGAATTTATCAAAATTAAAAACTATGGCTTCTCCCTGAAGATGGTGATGTAGGTAGTTGATTGTCTACATTCACTCACAATTTGAGAAAAAAGAAAAGAAGCAGAATAGCCCAAACAACATGGTGGAACTGATGGACTCGAGGCTCTAATAATCACCCCAAAAATTAGTGGACCTCATGGAAGCTCCATAGACACATCTAAACTCCTTGAGGGACTGAATTTCTGGGCAGAGGGCTGCGGGGACCATGGTCTCGGGAAACATCTAGCTCAACTGGCATAACACAGTTTATAAAGACAACGTTCTACATTCTACCATAGTGAGTAGCGTCTGGGGTCTTAAAAGCCTGTGAGCAGCCATCTAAGATACTCCACTGGTCTCTTCCTTTCGGGAGCAAGGGAAAGTGAAGAGAACAGGATACAAGGAAAAGATTAGTCCGAAGGACTAATGGACCACAGCTACCAAGGCTTCCATCAGACTGAGTCCAGTATAGCTAGATGGTGTCCGGCTGCCACCACTGACAGCTCTGACTAGGATTACAACAGAGGGTTCTGGACAGAGCTGGAGTGGGATGTAGAACAAAATTCTAACTCACAAAAAATGAAAAAGAGCAGATTTACTGGCCTAAAGGAGACTGGAGAAACCCTGAGAGTATGGTCCCCAGACACCCTTTTAGTTCAGTGGTGAAGTCACTTCCGAGGTTCACCGTTCAGCTGGGGAGTGGACAGCCCTAGAAAACCAAATGGGACTAATGAGGCACAGCAGTCCAGGGACAAGAACTAGAAGGCAGAAGGGGGCAGGAAAGCTGGTGATAGGGAACCCAAGGTTGAGTAAGGATAGTGTTGATGTGAGGTTGTTAACCATTGTCATAGGGCAACATGTGTACTAACTGTTTAATGAGAAACTGTTTTGTTCTGTAAACCTTCATCTAAAGTGAGAATAGCAGCACAATTGGAAGAGCATAGTCGATGTCACTGTACTGTGCATGTAGGAATTTTTGAAATGGTGTATCTTTTGCTATGTATATTTTCACCAAAAAAAAAAAAAAAGCTGAAGAAGGGAGAGGGTTGACATGTCATGGGGTTGTTAACCAATGTCATAAAACAATATGTGTACTATTGTTTCATGAGAAACTATTTGTTCTGTAAACCTTCACCTGAAGTACAATAAAAAAAAAAAAGGAAAAAAAATTAGTGGACCTGGATGAAGGCAGAAGGAGAAGCAAGATTACAACGTAAGAAAATACTTTTGTTTTTTTTCATGGGTTATGTGACTTCCGCCTGCCCTGCCATCATCTAAACTGGGAGCCACAAGCACAGCCAGTGGCAGGCTGAGCTGCACTGAGAATCACAGGTGGGGAACTGACTCCCTCAGGCTAGAAGAACAACATGAAAACTTAAATTTTGCAGACTGTCAGATATCTCACAGTCTTAATATATTTCTGGAGGTACCCAGAAAATGGATCAACAGGGAGAAAATAACCCCCACTCCTACAAGTAGGAAAGTCTCTTGCTCCAGTGCTAGTAGAGTCCTTCCACCCCATCCAAGCCAGGAACCACAAACAGAATGGAAGGTGAGCATAGTGGCTCAGAGAAACACAAGCAAGGGACGGACTCCTGAGGGACAGGAAAAAAGTGAAGGATCTTAAATTTAACTGAAAGTTCAATATTTCAAAGACTAAGTATCTCTCTGGAGATAGCCAGAAAATATGGATCCACAGAGAAAAGATAGCTCCCCACCCCAATATTATAAGACAGAGAAATCTTTCTCTATAGAACTTTAGAGAGTTACTACTGCCCCACCCCATCAAACCAGGAATCTCGAAAACTGTGAGAGATTGACTAAGCCACACCGTGAAAAACAGAGAGTGAGCTCCTTAAGGCAAGGAAGACAGTGAAGAAGTTTAAATTTCACCAACAGCCTGATACTTCAGACTTCAAATATTTTTCTGGGGGCAACCAGGAAAATGGATTCACAGGGAGAAAATAGCCCCACCAATCGTACAAGGCAGAAAAATATTTCTCTTCAGCACTTAAAAGAGTCATCTCTGTCTGATCTTGTCTCCATCAAAGCCAGGAGATGGGAGACGCAAACACAGCCCATGAAATACAAAGTGTCAGGGGCCCTCCCATAGAAGAAGGGAGAGGGGACTTAAGTTCTCAGAACTACTGAGTCAGTGCTGGAAGACATAAGGGAAAGAGGCCCTCTAGTTAATTTTTGGAGAAGATAGAGAAAATAAGGGGAAAGGGAGAAAAGAAAAAGGAAAAAAAGGAACACCACAAGACCTATGGAAAGAGAAGATTCTGAGTCCTAGAATTACCACAATAACATTCTCAAATGCCTAAGGTGCAGAAAAAATTATAAGGGTTCAGTGCAATGGATTACTTTTGTATGGCCTTTCTAGCCATGGTCTTATAACTCCCACCCAAGAGATTGGGATGGACTGTGTGATAGGGTAATTGTGGCCCACCAACGTGATTGGTCAGTTTTTCCTGCCATCCCACTGGGCTTGAAATGAGCCACCCTAGAGGTGGGAAAGATAAGATTCTACCACCACAAGGAAGAACAGCCAGGGAAAGGGCCAGCATGTCTTTTGAACAGCATCTTCTGCACTGAGAAGCTTCTGGATCCAGGAGACAGAGATCTATAACCCTGAAAATGGCAAAAAGTGGTGGCAAGAGAGACCTGGTAGGAGGAGACACTGTGGAAAGAGAAAGCTGAGTGCCTTTGGGCAGAGGCCTAAGGCCAGAGAGAAGTGTGCCTACAAGCACAGCTGAAAAGGGGCTGTCCTGATGGAAGAACTGTTTACTGAGTGTTCCTGAGCCTGAATTGTAACCTGTTACTTTCCTAATAAACCCCATAATCATGAGTATTGTCTATGAGTTCTGTGTGGCCACTGCAATGAGTTATTGAACCCAGCAGAGAAGTAAAGAGTTCCGTAGGAGGGACAGTTGATATCGGAATTGGTAAAGATGTCGGAAAGAGGAGGCATGTCTGACCTCCACCTCATATGAATCAGCATTGGGCTATTGATCTTGATTCTCCTTCCTCCTTGTGAAGTTAGAGGAGGTAAGACACTACCCCCACATCATTTTTACAAAGGCATAGAGAACACAAGAGAAAATGGGCTAGTTAAAAGAAAACCAAGAAAAAGCAGAACATGTGTCTTATGGAGGTCAGGTTAATGAGAAAAATAGAGGGCTTCCAGATGACAATGTCAAATATGTTTAAAGAAAGCAAAGAACACACAGAAAAGAAATTAATGAAGATCAGAAAACAAAATGAAAAACTCAATAAAGGTATCTATATCAATAAACTCAATAAGGAAAAAAAATCAAAAAAAAAAGAGAGAAATACTGGAATTGAGGAATAAAATAACTGAATTGGAAAATGCAAGGGAGGGATTCAACAGTAGATTCAAGCAGAGAACAGAAAGAATAAGCAAATTAGAAGACAGGATAACTGATAAGTTTATCAAGTCTCAAGACAAACAGGAGATAAGACCAAAGGAAAGCAAACAAAGAGAAATGGAATTGTGGGATACAATTAAGAAACCCAACATTAGGATCTGGGGGATTTCAGAAGAAAAAGAGAGAAAGAAAGGAATAGAAAGAATATAATAATACAACCTGTTGCCATTAAGTAGTTCCTAACTCATTGCAACCCTGCAGGATATGGTAGAACTGCCCTATAGGATTTTCAAGGAGTGGCTGGTAGATTTGAACTGCCAACCTTTTGCTTAGCAGCCAAGCTCTTAACCACTGAGCCATCAGGGCCCCATAATGACTTAATGACAAGTAATAAGATATAATTACAGATAATTTCCCAGACCTGAATAAGCAGTTGAGACTGCAAATCAAGGAAGCTAGGTAAACTTCAAGTAGAAGGACTGCAAAGAGGTCTACACCAAGACACACTGGAATCAAATTCTTGAAAACCAAAGACAAGAAGAGATTTATGAATGCAGTAAGAGGGGAAAAAAAAAAAAGAAAACAAACAAAAACAAAAAATGGTTAACATATAAGCATTCTTTGATAAGAATTAGTGCAGATTTCTTCTCAGAAATCCTGGATGCCAGGAGGCAATGGATTGACATATATAAAATATTGAAGGAAAACAATTGTCAACCAAGAATTCTTAAGCCAGCATAGTTGTCATTCAAAAATGAGAGTGAAATCAAGACATTCCCAAATAAACAAAAGTTGTGGGAATTTGTCACAACCAGACCTGCTCTGCAAGAAGTACTTAAGGGAATTTTTCATATAGAAAGGAAAGAAAGCTAGAAAGACATTCAAATCTGCTCATGGGAAAAAAAGAAGAGAGAGATCTCCAATAAAGGTAATGGAATGCACAAATAATCAAAACCACAATGAGATACCATTTCACTCCAACTAGGATGGGTAAGATAATAACAAGAAAATAACAAATTTTCGCAAAGATAAGGGGAAATAGGAACCCTTATCCATTGCTGGTAGGAATACAAAATGTTACAGTCATTATGGAAAAAAAGTGTTCTCATTCCTAAAAAAAACTAAAAATAGAAGCTCCATATGACCTAGAAATCTCACTGTTAGGAATATACCCAAGGAACTTGAAAGCAGCAACACGAACAGATGTATGTACACCAATGTTCAATAAAGCACTATTCACAATAGCCAAAAAATAGAAACAATCTAAACGTCCATCAGTGGATGGATGGGTAAACAAAACGTGGTACATACATACACTGGAATACTCTTCAGCCAGTAAGAGAAATGAAGTCTTCATATACGCTACCATATGGATGATGCTTGAAGACATTACGATGAGTGAAAAGTCAATCACAAAAGGACAAATACTGTATGACCCCGCTTATATAAAAAGATGAAAGCAGACAAATATATAAAGACCAAAATTTATTAGTAGTTACCAGTGGTGGGAGGGAGGAGGAAGGGGGGATTATTGCTAATGGAGTACTGAGTTTCAGTTTATGGTGATGGAAAAATCACATTGTTTAAAGGGGGGCAGAGTTGCACAGATGATTAAGCTAAACAATAGTTAACTAGTAAGGAGTGCCTTTCTTGCACACTGTGCTATTTTAAGATCTATCTATATGGTTTCAAACTGACAACAGCAACTCAAAAGATTAGATAGGAAACTTAGGGGGCAGTGAGTTTATGTTAATGGGGAACAATTCAGAAAAGGAGAGTGAAAATGGTTGCATAACTTGAAGAATGTAATCAATGTCACTCAATTGTACATGTAGAAATTGTTAAATTGGTATATATCCTGCTGTGTATATTCTTCAGAACAAAAATAAAATAAATTATAAAAAATTATATAGCTACAGTAATCAACAATACCTGGTACTGGTATAATATTAGACACATAGACCAATGGAATAGAATAGAGTATCCAGAAATAAACACATAAATCTATGGTCAACTGATTCTTGACAAGGGCAGTAAATCCCTTCAATGGAGAAAGAAGAATTTCTTCAGTAAATGATGTTGGGAAAATGGAATTTCCACATTCAGAAAAATGAAACAGGATCCATACCTCACACCATACACACAAACTCAAAATGGATTAAAGATCTAAATTCAAAACTAAACCCATAAAATTCTTAGAAGAAAATGCAGGAGCAAGGCTGCCGGGCCTATCTTTTAACATTGGATTTTCTACTATAACAACAAAAGTAGGCACAGTAAGATACAAAATAAATAAATGGGACCTCATAAAAATTAAATATCTATCTTCATCAAAAGGCTTTACCAAAAAAGTGAATAGACAAGCTCCAAAATGAGAGACCATCTTTGGAAACCCTATTTATGATAAGAATCTAATAATCAAGATAACATATAAAACTTCAACAATTAAACAAAAAACATAAAGACAGAAAACCCAATCAAAAAATGGGCAAAAGACTTAAATAGAAATTTCACTGAGGAGGATATTCAAATAGACAACAAACACATGAAAAGATGGTCAAACTTTCAGTCATCAAAGAGACGAAAATCAACACCACAGTGAGATACCATCTGACTACAGTTAGAATGGGTGAGATAAAAACAAACAAAACAAAACAAAAGAGAAAATAACAAACATGTTGTCTAGGGCGTGGGGAAATTTTACCCTTATCCATTGGTCATGGGAATGCAATATGATATGGCCATTGTGGAAAACAGCGTGGTGATTTCTCAAAAAACTAAAAATAGAAGTTCCATAGGACCCAGAAGTCCCACTGTTAGGAATATACCCAGGGGACTTGAAAGCAGCAACACAAACAGATGTATGTACACTGATTTTCATTGCAGCACTATTCACAATAGCCAAAAGATAGAAACAACCTAAATGCCCATCAAGGGATGAATGTGTAAATAAAATGTGGAAATACATGCAACAGACTACTATTCAGCCAGAAAGAGAAACTAAGTCCTGCTACACACTACAACATGGATGGAGCTTGAGAATATTATGATGACTGAAATAAGTAAATCACAATAGGACAAATTCTGTATTACCTCATTTATATAAAAAGATAAGACCAGACAAATGTATACAGACTAAAATTTGTTAGTCATTATCAGTGATGGGAGGGAGGGGAAATGAGGAGTCAATGCTTAGGGAGCACTGAGTTTCTGTTCTTGGTGATGGAAAAATTGCATTGATTAAGGGTAACGAATGCACAGCCAATTGGTGTAATTGATGTCACTAAATTAAGCACCTTTAATAAGTTGAATTGGCCAATATAGAGTAAGATGCATTTTTTTTAAAAAAACAACAACAAAGAGTCACTGTTGATGCTGCTTATGTAAAGCAAAATCCCTCATGGGATTTGGTTTATTGGTTTGGGGTTTAGGGTCATGGTCTCATGGGACATTCTAGCGATTTAGCCTAATATCATTTGCAGCACTTCTGTTCTACCTCCTAGTTCATTGCTTAGTGTCTGGGGTCTTAGAAGCTTGTAAGCAGCCATGAAGTTATAGCAATTGATTTCTATTTTCCTGAAGCAACAGAGGACGAAGAAGAGTCAGGAACAGGAGGAAGAAATGGAATGCATGGTTGATTGTCTCCATGAACAACTGCTTCCCTTGCCATGAGACTGGAAGAACTGGATGGTGCCTGGCTACCATTACTAAACATTTTGATCAAAGATTTTAAAGAAGAATCCTGATCAAAAGGGGGTAAATGCAGAACAGAACTTCAATTCTCCTCAAATACAGACTTTCTGGAGCCATTGAGGCTGGATGAACCCCCAAAACTATTTTCCTGAGATAATCTTTAACTCAGAAACCATAAAAAAAAATATTCCCTGAAGCCTTCTTTAAACCAAGCAACAATCTAGCTTAACTAGTAAAGAACATCTGCTGTGAGCCCTGTACTCTTTTAAAGAACTTACTATATGGGATCAAATTGTTAACAGCAACTCCAAAGGTTAGAAAGAAAATTTAAGGGGTTATGAGATTACATCAATAGGGGAGGAAAACATTAGAAAAGGAGAGTGAGAAAGGCTGTACGATTTGAAGAATGTAATCAAAGGTATTGTATTGTACATGTAGAAATTGTTGAATTGGTGTATGCTTTGCTTCATATATTTTCAACAACAATATAAAAAAGAGACCAAACAAACAGAAATAAAAAAAACTCTGATCTTTGAAAGACACTTTTGAGATAATGAAGAGTCAAGTTTAAAGACTGGGAGACAATATGTATATATACTTGTATCCAGAATACATACTTTTTAAGACCTTCAAAACTCAATTACCAAAAAAATTAATAAACTTAATAATAAAGCCAAAATGTTTGAATAAAAAATTCTCCAAGGAAAATATACAGATGGCAATAACAACATGAAAAATACTCAACATCATTAGTAATTAGATAAATGCAAATTAAAATCACAAAACTGAGATGCCACCACAAAGCAATTTGAATGTGTCATGGACTGAACTGTGTCCTCCAGGAATATATGTTGTAAATTATAACCTCTATGCCTGTGGTTATAATCCCGTTTGGGAAGGAGTTTTCTTTGTTATGTTAAATGAGACATGATTAGTACAGCATGTGTCTTGAGTCAATCTCTTTTCAGACATAAAAGAGATTATAAAAGCAATCTAGAAAAACAAAGATGGGGGAAGAGAGATGCCAAGCCACATGCAGATCACTCAGGAGCAGAAGCTCAAAAGCGGCAAGGACCTTCCTCCAGAGCCAACAGAGAGAAAGAAAGTCTTCCCCTACAGCCAGCACCCTGAATCAGGACTTCTAGCCTCCTAAATTGTGAGAAAATAAATTTATGTTTGCTAAAACACCCATTTGTGCGATTTCTGTTACAGCAGCACTAGATAACTAAGACTATAAGCCAAATTAAAAAGACTGATAATTCCCAGTACGGAAAGGATGTGGAATGATAGAACTCTCATACACTGTTGGTAGGAATGTAGACTGGTACCATAATCTGGAATTTTGTGGGAATGTTTCTTAAAAAGTTAAACATTTATCTACTATATCTTCCAGTCATTTGACTCCTATGCATTTACAGAAGAGAAATAAAAGCATATGTATATACAAAGGCTTTATATGAATGTTCAAAGCAGCTTTATTTGTAATAGGGAAAAAAAAACTGGAAACAAATCAAATGTCCATGAAACAGTAAATGTTTAAAAATTTGTAGTATAGTGTATAATGGAATATTACTCAGCAATAAAAAAGGATAAACTACTGATACATGGAAAAAATGGGCAAATCGCAAATGCATTATGTTAAATGACAAAAAGCCAAATTCAATAAGTTAAATATTATATGATTCCTTTAATATACCACTCTGGAAAAGGACAATTTTAGGGACAGAGAATTGATCAATGGTTGCCAAGAGCTGGTTGTCAGGAGAGGGTTTGGAGGGTATATTTTTTGGGTGATGGAGCTGTTCCATATCTTGATTGTGGTGGTGATAAAATGTGTGTATGAATTTGTCAAAACTTGTAGAACTATATAGTAAAAGAACGAATTTTATGATATATTAAAAGAAAAAGAAGAGAAATAAATTTCTGCTTATCAAGAGTCACCATTAACATAATCAATAGGCATGCCACTGACTCAGAAATAATATACAGGCTTCAGACAAATCTGACAAGTCACTCATGTCTGTAATATACAGGTATTATATTTGTGGTTACACAGAATACAGTGATGAACAATCCAGCAGCAAATGGCCAGAAGTACTTGAATAGAAAAGAAGATATACGACCGGGCAATAAACACATGGAAAAGAGCTGAACATCATTAGTCATCCGAGAAATGCAAATTACAATACCATTTCATACTGTCTTAGTTATCTAGTGCCGCTATAACAGAAATGCCATAAGTGGATGGCTTTAACAAACAGACACTTATTCTCTCACAGTCCAGTAGGCTAGAAGTCCAAATTCAGGGTGCCAGCACCAGGGAAAGTCTTTGTTTTCTCTGTCAACTCTGGAGGAAGGTGCTTGTCATCAATCTTCCTGTGGTCTAGGAGCTTCTCTGCACAGTAATTTTGGGTCCAAAGGACACGCTCTGCTCCCGGTGCTGCTTTCTTGGTGGCATGGGGTCCCCTTGTCTCTCTGTTCACTTCTCTTTTATATCTCAAAAGAGATTGGCTTAAGACACTATCTAATCTTGTAGATCTTATCAATATAACTGCCTCTAATCCAACTCATGAACATCATTGTGATAGAATTTACAACACACAGGGAAATCACTTCAGATGACAAAATGGTAGACAATCATACAATACTGAGAATCATGACCTAGCCAAGTTGACAGATATTTTTGGGGGACACGATTCAATCCATGACACACACCCATTGGAATGATCAAAAAAAAAATATCATCACACCAAATGTTGTTAAGAATATGAAGTAACCAAAACTGTCTTATATTGCCAGTGAAAATGTAAAAGAGTACAGTCACTGTCATGGATTGAATTATGTCCCCCCAAAAATGTGTGTATCAGTTTGGCTGGGCCATGATTCCCAGTAGTGTGTGATTTTCCCATGTGTGGTAAATCCTGCCTCTATGATGTTAATAAGGGAGGATGGGTGGCAGTTGTGTTAGTGCTGCAAGACTCGATTTACAAGACTGGATGGTGTCCTGAGGCAATATCTTGAGATATAAAAGACAGAAGTGAGTAGTGAGACAGGGGGACCTCATACCATCAAGAAAGCAGTGCTGGGAGCACAGCACGTCCTTTGGACCGGGATCCCTGCACAGAGAAGCTCCTAGTCTGGGGGAACACTGAAGAGAAGAAGGCAGAGAGAGAGAAAAAGCCTTCCCCTGGAGCTGATGCCCTGAATTTGAACTTTTAGCCTACTTTAACTGTGAGGAGATAAACTTCTCTTAGTTAAAACCATCCACTTGTGGTATTTCTGTTATAGCAGCACTAGATGACTAAGACAGCCACTTCGGAAAATGTTTTGGCAATTGTCCATAAAGTCAACCACTTACTGCCACATGACTCAGTATTTCCACTCCTGGATATTTTCCCAGGAGACATAAAAACATATTTCCACTTCTACAAGATTGTCTACAGCAACTTTATTCATAATAGCCCAAAACTTGGGAACAATCCAGATGTTCATCACCAGGAAAATGAGTAGACAAATTACAGCACCATATATTCAGTCAATGGAAAACTACTCAGCAATTACTAAGTGGCAAGTATTGATACATGCAAATACATGAAAGTAAAAAACTCTGAATTATGCTGACTGAGAAGAGTCAGTTACAGAAAAGCTCATCTTGAGTAATTCTATTGAAATGAATTTCTAGATTAGGCAAAACTAATAGTGGAAGCGGTGAGAGAACATATTCTATAGATTGTTCTATGAGGTGACATAGATGTATGTTATTATAAAAACTAATTAATTTGAACACTTAATAATTATTTCGTGATATGTAAATTAGACCTCAACAACAACAACAAAAATTAGAAATGTAGAGATACAGATAAGAATTAGCCAGTTTACAAGCAGCCTGGATAAGTGCAATTACGTCCAATCTCCAAGTGGTAAAAGATAAAATTGAGAAATGTTTTAAATTGCATGGGAGGTGAGCAAGAAACTAACCCTTGTTGCTGTGAGTCATTCAGATTTTGGGATTGTTTGTTAGTAAGGCATAGGGTGATTAATAGACAGAGTTTATTTGTTCCAAGATAAACTTCCTGCCTATTTGTTTTTTTTTTTTTTAAATTGCCCCATCTTCAAATACTTAAAGTACAAAATTTATCAATTACCTATAATGCCCTGTTTGTTCGTTTTGTTTTCCACTTGCTTGATTTTGTCCTGTTACTCTTTCTAGCGAGACTGTAAAGTTCTACATGGCAAGGACCAAGTGACAGGTAGTATGGAAACTGATATTGGAGGCTGGAAATAAGGCAATCCACGGCTTATGCTTCTCTAATTGATAACTTACAAGAGTGACCGTGGTTGCAAACGACAATTATTTTGATAGTAGAGAAAAACACAAACAAACAAAACCTCTCTTTTCTGATTACTAAAGATCAGGGAAGGAAAGAAGGCTGCTTATTACAAGCCCTACCCACTCTCCCAGCAGCCTTCACTCCCAGGAGACGGCTGAGTAAGGGAGGAAAAAGGCGAGGGATCTGAAACCAACATACATTAACTGAACATCATGTACTTGGCATTTTGCAAGACTCTTTGCTTACACAGCATCGTTTAATCTTCAGTTAAACATATATATTAGGTATTATCATTCTTGTTTTAGAGGTGAAGAAACTGGGGCTCAGTAATTAAATAACTTGCTAAAATCAGTATTTTTTAAAACGACACACTGCTAGGTCTCAATCCCAAGTTAGTCTGATGCTGACAGGAATGTCCCACCAAGCTGCCTGTCTTTATTTCTTCCAGGGCCATCCCTGGAGGTCTGATCTCCCTGAGTTATTACAGCTCTCTGACCTCCAAACCACAGTCCAAGGAAAAGGAAGAAACAGTGTAATTTGATTTGTGGTGAAGATAACATATCAGATTTGTTTAATTGCTTCTTCATTATTTTGTTCTCAGAAACACCATCTATTAATCACCTGAGAGTTAATAACACTAAATTTCATCCAATAAATACAGAAGTCATTAGTCAAAGAGCCAACGGCAAAGACAGTACACATGAAAAGCAATCATCATCTCGGATGTGAGCCAATATTTACCCAGCTGCCTGTTGGCTAATGACAGAGAACAGAACGCATTGGAGGGAGGTGGCTAAGGAAAGTCAGAATCCCTTACGCCCTCCAAAGGAAATAAAGGGTGAAAAGAAAAAATAATGCTCTGGTTGGCGAGTTTAAAAACAAACTAACATGTTCAGCATCCAATGTTCTTCTGGAATTTCTAACCAGCTCTGAGTTTGCCGTGGTCCACTAAAGATTAAAAATGCAGTGGATGTGATGTGCAAGCTATTAAAATGATCTGTTATCATGAAGAAGAAGTGGTGAGGAACGGAGGCAAAAAAAAAAAAAAAAAAAAACCAACTAGAACTCTTCAGATAGAAGGCAACCCAATTTTTCTTTTATTCAGAGACTTTGTAGGTGCAATATTTCTAGTTCTAAGAAGACTTACATTGATCTTTAAAAAAAATAACCAACATTATATTGTATAGTACAACACTCAAACCTATACCTCCCCCTTCCTTCAGTCTGTTGCCATCTAGTCAATTCCAACTCATAGTGACCCTGTAGGACAGAGTAGAGCAGCCCCATAGGGTTTCCAAGACTGTAAATCTTAATGGAAGCAGACCGCCACATCTTTCTCCCGTGGAGCAGATGGTCGGTTCAAACTGCTGACCACTTTGCTGTCGAGTCAATTCTGACTCATGGCGAGCCTGTAGGACAGAGTAGAAGGCCCCATAGGACTTCCGAGGAGCCTAGTGGATTTGAACTGCTGACCTTTTGGTTAGCAGCCCAGCTCTTAACCACCGCGCCACCTGGGGGAAGAGGATAACTGTCCCTTAACCAGGCAATTGGTCAGAAATATTCTCCACCTATATTCGTTCCTGACGTTCCAATTCATGAAGCATCCTTCCCTAAGATTTGTAGTGGAATTTGACCCTAGTCTGTCAATTTTGACAATCTTTCAGAGCCTTGACAACTGTCAGGTGCTTGCCTTTGGCCTGTCTGCCTGTAGAATGCTGCAGGCTGCCGAGCTGCTGGAATATCACACACTGTAAGTGAGAACTACCTTCCATGAGACCCCCCGATGTGCTAATGCTGCTCTCTTCTGATGGTAGATGAGAGGCCAGCTCAGAAAAGAATAGCAGAGAAAGGAACAATGTCAGGTGTTATTTAGAGAGTCCAGTCCTTGCTAGCTGAGCCGGCTGGCAGTCAACAGCAGGAAAAGTCAGAGATTTCTGCCATGTCCATGTGGACTGGGCTAAGGAGTAGGGAGCTAAGGCCATTGTGCTGGAAGGTAACACAGCTGTGGTGAAAATAAACTCTATCCCATCTTTGCTGGACTTGAACCATATAAAATTATTTATCTTTGATCTTAAAAAAATTAAATGTTTTATGCAATAAAGAAGAGAAACAAAAGTAAGTATGGATTTCTGTTGAGCCTAGAGTCTCTGAATGGTGCAAATGGTTAACACTTTTGGCTGCTGACTGAAAAGGTGGAGGTTCAAGTCCACCCAGAGGCAGCTTGGAAGAAAGGCCTGGCAATCTACTTCCAAAAGATCAGCCATTGAAAACTATTGAGCACAATTCTACTCTCATGCACACGTGGATGGCCATGAGTCAGAGTTACCCTGATGACAACTTTTCTTTTTTAATTTTTTTTTTTATTGTACTTTAGATGAAGGTTTACAGAGCAAACTAGTTTCTCATTAAATCATTAATACACATATTGTTTTGTGACATTGGTTGCCAACCCCACGACATGTCAACGCCCTTCCCTTCTCGACTTTGGGTTCCCCATTACCAGCTTTCCTGACCCCTCCTGCCTTCTCATCCTTGCCCCTGGGCTGGTGTGCCCCTTTAGTCTCATTTTGTTTTATGGGCCTCTCTAATCTTTGGCCGAAGGGTGAACCTCAGGAATGTCTTCATTACTGAGTTAAAAGGGTGTCCAGAGGCCATACTCTCAGGGTTTCTCCAGTCTCTATCAGGCCAGTAAGTCTGGTCCTTCTCTGTGAGTTTGAATTTTGTTCTACCTTTTTCTCCAGCTCGGTCTGGGACCCTCTATTGTAATCCCTGTCAGAGCAGTCGGTGGTGGTAGCTGGGCACCATCTAGTTGTACTGGACTCAGTCTGGTGGAGGCTGTGGTACTTGTGGTCCATTAGTCATTGGGACTAATCTTTCTCTTGGAGATGACAACTTTTTTTGTTGTTATATTTATGTTGAGACATTAATACAGATGATTCAGGTAGTATTTGAAGAAAGGCAAATTGTACTAAGACAGGAAGGGGGCAATAGTGTTTGTGTGTGCTTCTGTGTGCGCAAGGGTGTGCGTGTCTGTGTGTGTGTGTGTGTGTATGTGTGTAGACAGAAAAAGGAGACAGAGACTTTTCACAAAGCATTCCTGTTAAGTGAGGGTGGCCAAAACAAAGCCCTATTCCTGGTATACAAAGTGAAATAACCTGTAAGTAAGTGGAAGTGACTGAAATGTTAGCTCAAGGAGAATAATTATGAGGTAAACTAACTCGTTCTTGTACCTGTGAAATAAAAGCTGCTCTCCTTATAAGCACATCCCCACCTTGCAGAGGCACTTCTGTTCAAGAGGCAAGCAGAGGCAATCTCTTGGAGGTGGAATCCCATTTTTGACTGCGGGTATGTAATCAATAACTTCACCAAGCATTCAGGAAAGAAATTCATAAGACTATCTTTCTCACCCCTTATCCACCCTAGACCTGGCACTTCCTTCTCACAGAAGGAAAATTCCTGTTTCCATCTATATAAAAACAAGAGTATTTGTCATGAGAAACCCAAACTCCACTTTTTGACCGCTTGGCATCTCTTTTGTTCCAGCCCCTGCTTAACATTACTTATTTCAAAATTGCAGGCCTGTGGGCCTTCCTAATCAACTCACACCCACACGCAAAATCCTAGGTAACAGTTCAGAGGCAGTTCCTCCCCCCTCGGCTCTCCGTGTCCACCCACAGGTCACATCTGTGAACCCAGATAAGAACCCTGCCCTCCCTGCTAATTTGTGCCCCTCAGTCCTACAGTTTCTCCTACTTGCTTTAAATTAGCCAGTCGTTCCTAAGCCTGCGAAATAAAGGTACTCCCTCCTCCGACCCTATTAATAACCTGTTCGATGATAATATTTAAGCATCAGAACTGGAAGAATAGAATTATAAAGGGATCACACAAATGCTGCACCTCCCTCTCCTGAAGCCATTTGGTCTAGGTATTGTTAAGTATTCAGACCGTGCCAATATTCACTTAACATAAAAAATAAAAACTATAAGTCACTGTTTGATTTGGAAAACAACTGGGTGGATATCACCAGGAGATCATTTACCTTGAAGCAGAGAGAAAATAATGAAATAATAGCTACACCAGAAACCTACTTTGGAAGATCTTTGTTTATTTAAGAAAAAAAAAAAAAAGATACACATGTTACAGTAGAAGGTAAAACTCTCAAAACAGCAGCTAAGAGAACACAAAGGATGGGCAAGTGGCATTGCATGAGAAAACGAGAGGAACGAAAAGAAAGAAGAGAGAGAGGTAGAGAAAGTGAACTGGAGAGAAGGGAGCCAGGGACAGGTTCTGAGGTTGTAGATAACATGGCATGTAGAAAGTTCTGTCCACTAGCATGATTTGGTGGTATTCTTTAACTTTCTCTGCCTCCCTAGATCGTAACCTTTGCCCCCTGCCTGCAATACCCAAGATGTACAGTCCTTCCTTCTTCTCTGCACTCACTGACCTGCCTGGATTTAGCACCTTGTCTGTACAAACCTGCAGTGTCAGCCAAATGCCTTCTGTTGTCCTTGACTCTCTGGGTCTAAGAGCTTCCCATTCTCCCTTAAGATATAATCTGTGAACCAGCCGCAGCTATGTCATCGGATACTACTTGAAGCTGAATTATAGCTGCAGGTTGCATTTCTTGGATTTTATTTCTCACAAATAAGGATCACTCTAGGTCTGAAACTCAAAAGTTGGTCCCATTTCTCTAAAGTATTTCTGAAAATCAACCCCTATGCTCTTTAATTAATAGCCAAAAACTCTAGCTCATTGATATTTCTATGTGTTAGAAAATTCAGTTTGGAAATGAAATCCACTTGACGATGCATCAGTCAGCCTGGCCAATTTACCTCCACTACTATTAATTCTATATTTCCATGTTTTATTAGTTACCACTGATCAGATGAAAAACGCTTTTTAACTAGAAAGCAAATTTCATGTTTAGTCTCTAATCATCAGTTAATACTTTCTCTCCAACTAACCATATTAGAAATGTTAATTTCATTTACGATGGCATTTAGATATTCCTGACAACTTTCATTTCTGACACAAATTTTTTTTTGGTCTAACGTAGCATCAAACATCTGGATGAAAGCTTAACATTTAAGTAATTTATCTCTATATCTTTCAATTATCGTTTTGTTTGACATCTTATGGTGCAAACATCCGGATGTGTCATGGAAGATTTCACTTTTCAACCAGATGTTTTAGAACCTACTAGACATTTTTTCAAATGAAATAAAAAATGTATTTTTTAAATTTTTTTTTCTTAATGAAATGAACTTTTTCCAGCCTTTTAGGTTCCAATTGTTCTATTCTATACTCAACAGGAAATCCAATTTCCTTGAGGGTGGTTAAAAAAACAAAAAAGTCTTATCCTCTTCTCTTTGTGTCTTTTTTTTTTTTCTTTCCAATCATAATAATGATTCATGCCAACTGATGTAATAGGAAAATCCTCTGTGTTGTGTGTTGCAAAGAAATTTCCGTGGAATGACTACTGTTACTTAAGAGTTCAGACTGTATCATTTTAGAACACATACCTCATCAATGTTAAGGATTCAACTCAAATATATATTGGGAATCTACTCAGTTCAAGGTTCTGTGACAAAGATGGAGGAACTCCTAGGATTATGTTGCACCATCTCTCTGTCACCAAATTTAAAAGAGAGTCCTGAGTTTAGTTGACAAAAAAAAAGAGACCGTGTTAGGGATCAGGATCCTTTCATTGTAAAGGCCAAAACTGAGATTCAGACTGATCCAAATATAGGGTTAATTGGAAGGAGTCACTAACCTATCAGGGAAACAAAGAGTAGAAATTTCAGCTCTGTCTAATAAGAACTGGAAAACTTCTGTCTCCGTCTCCCTCTCAGCCATCCACCTCTCTCTGGGAGACAGGATTCCTCCTGACTTGTACGTCTCTTGGCATATCTGCCCCAATCTTAATTCTTTAGAATGACTCATCCTGAGTCTCTAAACTACCCTCCCATAGCTTACGTACGTACACATCTATCACTCACATTTTTGTCCACTCTATTCCATTTATCTCTACATGATATTACCATCCAAGGTATAGATCAATTAAAATTCTCAACATATATCTGAAAGGCTCAGCCCATTCTGTGAATTAGCTCCACCTTCTGCTAGGTTTCCGTTCTGAGACAGTCATGACCATAGGATTGGGTTTATTGGTGTCTTAATTTCTTAGGGCTGCCATAACAAAATACAGTAAAGTGAGTAGCTTTAAAGAACAAAAATTCATTGTCTCACAGTTCTGGAGTTTAGCAGTCCAAATTTACGGCATTCAGCAGTGTCATGTCCTCTCTTTATGCTCTTGGATCTTTCCTTGTCTCTTCCAGTTTCTGGTAGCTGCAGGTATCTCTTGGTGTTCCTTAACTTGTAAATATTTCTTCACATGCCATCTTCCCTTTGTGTGACTCTGTCTCCATGTCTGTTGTCATGGATTGAATTGTGTCCCTCAAAAATATCTGTATCATTTTGGCTAGGCCATGATTCCCAGTATTGTGTGATTGTCCACCATTTTGTCATTTGATGTGATTTTCTTATGTGTTGTAAACGTTATCTCTATGATGTTAATGAGATGGGATTAGTGGCAGTTATGTTAATGAGGCAGGACTCAATCTACAAGCTTATATTCTGTCTTAAATCAATCTCTTTTGAGATACAAAAACAGAGAAGTGAACAGAAAGACATAGGGACCTCACACCATCAAGAGAGTAGTGCCAGGAGAAGAGTGCACCCTTTGGACCTGGGGTCCCTGTGCTGAGAAGCTCCTGGTCTGGGGGAAGGTTGATGACAAGGACCTTACTCCAGAGCTGACAGAGAGAAAAAACCTTTCCCTGGAGCTGATGCCCTGAATTTGGACTTCTAACCTACCAGACCATAAGAGAATAAACTTCTGTTTGTTGAAGCCATCCACTTGTGGTATTTCTGTTATAGCAGCAGTAGATGGCTAAGACATCTGCGCTCTCCTTTTATAAGACACCACTCAGAAGAGATTAGGACTCCAGTAAGACCTTGTGAAAACTTAACAGATAACATCTTCAATGAAAGAACTCATTTTCAAACAAGTACACAAATTCACAGGGACAGGGGTTAAGATTTCAACATAGCTTTTTGGGGAACACAATTTAATCCATAGCATGTGGCCCAAACACATTAGGTACCTAAGAGATATGTGAAGTTGAAGAAACTTCTAATAAAGGGACATGGTTGAACAGTAGGTCAATGATAAATACATTTTATATCAGAGCTTGTTGTTTTTGTTAGTTGTCATCACGTCAATTCCGACTCAGGACAACCCCATGTGTTACAGAGTAGAATTGCTCCATAGGGTTTTTTTGGCTGTAGTCTCAATGGAAGCAGATTTCCAGGCCTTTCCTCCACTGTACTGATAGTTGAGTTCAAACCACCAACCTCTAGGTTAGCAGTCAAGCTCAAACCATTTGTGCCACCCAAAGACCCCTTTTTTTTTAGAGGTAGATGTCCAAAATATCTTGATCGTAAAATAAGAGACCTAATAGCAACTTTAGAGACCAAATAGCCTAAACTCTCCTTTTACAGATACTGAAAAGCACCTGCAAAAGGAAATGACTAATCAAGGGTCATAAAGTTAATAATGTAATTGATACTAAAGCAGTAGCCCCTTGATTTAGAAGCAGGGTTATTCTACTGAATCTCACTATATAGAGGACCAGTGATTTACAAATCAGCTTTACTACTGCTTTTACTTAATATGTATTAAAGATAAACAAAATACCAAATATACTAAACATATATTAAAGACAATACGTACTTGGTAGATATCATCATAGATATCACTGTACTCACATAACTTAGTTATCTGTCTCTATTTTTCAATAATTTATTTTGAGAAGATCATTATTAATTTTATCTTATGAAAAGAACTAGTCCACACAATTAATCAAATATCCAACTGTGACCAAGACTTAATGTTCTCTAAAATCTGTGGCATTTTTAGATATAACCTACTGCAAACATGCCTCAGGTCAGGAGAAAGAAAATATTAGCCCATGAGACCAATAGTCTGGCCTCACTTCTGTCCCTGACTAGTGTGTGACCTTGGGCAAGTCAGTACCTTCTCTAAGAATTAACTGCCTCATCCATCAAGGTTAATATGCAATAGCTTGTTTATTGAGGCTTCATTGAAATGTGTCCTATCAAAACAACTTCTTCAAAATGGTGATGAAAAAATAGTGACATATCCATTGTGAGTATATAATATCCAATATTTGAAAGTATGTCCAAAATGATTCCACATCCTATAACTCTCCTATTCTCCTATAACTCTCCAAGTACACAATATCTACTGAAGAGTTGCCATTATCAGCCCCATTTGGATGAAAAGAAACTAAGTCTCAAAGAGGTCCAGTAATGTCCAAGACAGACACTCAACTATGAAGTGGTAGAATGTGAACTCAAATGTATGTTTGTCCAGCTCCAAAGACCACAGTTTTCACTTGTCATACTACCTCTTAAAACATCTGAGCAAGAGTTGCCTGCCTTATTTCACACTGAGACAAAAATTAGTATAATATCAGGCTTGAGACATAATACTGTCTACTGCCTAGCCCTGTGGGTGAAAATAATTCTAGAGAAACAACCAAAACAATGGTGTTTAGCAAATATTTAATAGATTTATTTTCATCAATTTATATGAGAAACACTCTCTGTGCCAAAGGAACCACATTTTATCTCCATTAAATGTCATTTTATTTTGCTCTACTCTTTTAGTGAAAATCTTCTTTTAAAACATCAGGCATAAAATAATGGTCTCTTCAGAAGGTCAAATTGAAAAAAGCAATAATCAAAGTATACACTCAGTCACTAAACTTAATCATTTTGTTTTGGAGTTTCAGCCATAAATGACTGATTAAGTGATGAATTGCTCTAGCATTCTGAGTTTCCTTCCTTTAGAAAATGACTACTTAGAGAGAGAACAAAGCCACTTACATTAAAATAATCAAAGGGTTGTCATTTCTGAATCCGAGAAATAAATAGCATTGCCAAGCAAGAGTTGAGGAAAAAAGAAGCTTGAAGGCTGAAGGCAATATGTTTTTCTTATTGTTTTCTTTTAATTTTCTTATGTCAAAATCAAATGCCCTTACTCTTCATTTCTTTAATTGTGCTAGAAATCTGGTACTGTCTTCTTGGGTTTACACGTTTGGAATCTACACTGAGAATTTACCTAGATAACTGGATAAGTACCAAGCAAATTTTTCATTGTGAGTTTTGAGACTATAATCTTTTCTTAACAAAGTTTCTTAGGGATTTGGTAGAAAATAAATGTATAGAAAAACTATTTATGAACAGTTCACTTCTGCCACACTGACACAGGTCTGGTAGATGTGTATTGCTGAATAGAACTGAATGATGTTTAACCCAAGATAGTCTGAGGCTACCAGAAATTCTGTATGATGAATGAAGAAAAGCTATGGTTTTATGCTGAAAATCAGTGTCATAGGTGAAGGCCTGGTATCTGAGAATAAACAATGAGTTAGGACATTGGGAGCCCGGGCAGTATGCAGGAAGGTATAAGAGGTTGACAAAAATGGTTCAGAACAAAGACTATAAATGGAAAGATAGAAGTACAGTTTTCCCTTAACATCAGATCTAGTGAGTGGCACTCCTAGGCTAGAGGCAGCATGTAGGAACACTATAGGAAAAGATAATCTACGAGAAATCAACAAGCATTAAGTAAACTACTAATATCGGGAGATAGGCCAAAGACCTTCTTCATTCTCATGCATGTTCTTGAGGCCAGGCAAACAAAGGTAGCCAGCATTTCCTGATCACTATTACTGGCCACTGGATGACGGTACTTCTCAACAGCCCTGCAAGGTTGATATTATTACTCCCTTTTCCAAAGAAGGAAACTGGGTTCAGGAAATAACAATTTAATGAGGAATCCCAAATCATTGGGGTATAAACATGAAATACGTTTATTAGTTTGAGTAAATACTACTAACTGCTTTATGACAAACTTTTCATTCATCTCTGGGTAGTGGGTTCCACTAACAAAATCTCATTATCATGAAGTCAAGACTTTTTCAATCATGAAAGGAGTGGTTGCTTCTGAAGACTCACTGTTATCCACTTACAAACTTCAAACTCATTTCCAGTTCAAAATGCCTGTATCAGAAAAGACTTGCAGCTCTAACAGTTTGAAGAGGAGGGGAGGTAGAATCTGATTTTCCAAACATCCCCTCCTTCTCCTGGTATCCTATCACCCTGGTGCAGGGCGAAGGCATGGCAAGAGGACATGTCAATCCTTACTTCATGGACCACAGTAACAGTGAACCCCCCTCCCTTTCTGCATTGACTCTGACTGACTCTTGGTTACATGTGCTGGTGTTCTTACTTTTTTTTTTTTTTCCTTCTCTCCCTGCAAAGTATCTGAGCCAGGAAGATCCAGTTCTGGCTGAGCCTCTCCCCATCCACATCTCTTATTGCTAGTATCACTCAATAAGTGGCACTCAAAACAACTCAAGTCAAGCCCAACTACTTTCCGTAGCATATTCTTGACAACACCAAGTAATGCGAACACAGGCTGCCAACTCCAAATCCCACATTCTGTCTCCCAACTCTACCCTTTCTCCGAGCTTCAAGATCAGGCGCCCTGAAGGTCCAGTAGTCCAGAATATTTTCATAAGAGACTAACTAGGGCCTCCTGGAATCACAAACTTGTCACCTATTCTCTCTAGTGTACCAATTCCAGTAATTTATAATATCAATGGAAAGAAAGGACACAAAATGGAAAATTATGCAATAATTAACACGTTTTGTTAGAACTATTGCTTACAAATGATTTTGTCAAAGCATTTTGCAATATTATATGACATATGATAACTTAAATATAAAATGTCACATTGAAGTCTATGAGATCATGTGGGCTGGAAGTAGTAGAGTCATTGAAAGTAGGAAGTGTAATTTGCATTAAACCTCAAAAGATAAGGTGGTGTAGGGATAGTGAGAGAACACAAAAGGAATTTGTTAGTGGTTAGTGGGGTGTTGGATATTGTGAGGAAGGTATCAGAGGAATAAATGCTTATTGTGAATTTTTTGGCAAGTGTCATGGTTTGAATTATGTCCCCTAAAAAATGTGTGTATCAATTTGGCTAGGCCATGATTCCTGGTACTGTGTGATTTTCCTGTATGTTGTAAACCTGCCTCTATGATGTTAATGAGGGAAGATGGGTGGCAGTTGTGTTAGTAAGGCAGGACTGGATCTTTAAGACTGGATTGTGTCCTGAGGCAATCTCTT
>NW_004444139.1:3506744-3533016 GCF_000243295.1 Trichechus manatus latirostris | reverse complement strand
GAGCAGTGAGACAGGGGGACCTCATACCATCAAGAAAGCAGTGCCGGGAGCAGAGCGCGTCCTTTGGACCGGGGTCCTTGCGCCAAGAAGCTCCTAGTTTGGGGGAACACTGATGAGAAGGCCAAGAGAGAGAAAGCCTTCCCTTGGAGCTGACACTTTGAATTTGGACTTTTAGCCTACTTTACTCTAAGGAAATAAACTTCTCTTCATTAAAACCATCCACTTGTGCTATTTCTGTTATGGCAGTACTAGATGACTAAGACAGCAAGAAATAGACAAAAATAATAGATACTCTGGCAGTGTTTTGGAAGTTTTTTGTTTTTTTTTTTTTTTTCTTTAAGTCCTAGTCCTTATTAAAAACTGACAAGAAAGATAAAAAATAAGTAATAAATTTCAGGAAGTTGTTTCCATTGATTTCCGTTAAGGACTTAAAAACCATTAGGCATTTAAGTATAGCATTTTACTTGATCAAGGACAATTGTCAGCTATTACTTATGAAGAGTTAATTAAAAAAATAAAATTGAACTATTTGCACATTTGTATTTTAATTGCATGCTATCGGTAAGAATTAACTTTATAATGCAGTTGCCATGAATTATTTATTTCTAGGATCACTTTTCCGTGACTTTTAAAACCAAAGTACAACAAAAGTTGGCATGGACACAGTTTTAGTTGATATATAGTGGTTTGGTTTAAATTCAACATATAAAAACTTGAACTATATTGTATTCCAGTAATGATATTGTTTTGGTAAAGTTTTTCCAGCATTGCAGAGCAGGAGAAGAATGGCCATTATCACCATCAATGAGAGCTGGATTTCCTAAATGTCATGGCTGACAACGTTCCCACCTCAATTAATGGCAATGCACCTTTCCAGTCTCAGGCTAAAAACTTTCAAATCATCCTTGACTCCCTCCTGTCTTTCAAATCCCCATCTGATCTATCTGTAAACCCTATCAGAAATTCATTCAAATGATGTCCAGTATCTTATCACTTCTCACCACTTCATGCAGGGGTTATTGCAGTAACTTTTCAATTGGTCTCAACGCTTCCACCCTTGGCTCCTTACATTTATCTTCAGTACAGCCACCAAAGTTATATTTTTACCTCTTAAATCAAATCAGATGTCTCTTCTGCTCAAAGCCATCTAATGACTTCCCACCTCAGAGTGAAGACTGAAGCCTTTCCAAGGTCTTATGTTATCTGCTCCTCTTCTCCACCACAATATATCTGGGACTTCATCTCCAACATCTCCCCAGCTCAAACACTGCTCCAACCACACTGGGCTCTCAGGAAAACTCCTGTCTCAAGAATTGTATATCGCTTGTTCCTCCAGTCTGGAATATTTTCCCCCACAAGTATTTATAGGGGAAAGTGGTTGTTCAGTGGTAGGATTCTCGCCTTCCACACAGGAGACCTGGTTTCTATTCCTAGCCAACACACCTCATACGCAGTCATCACCATCTGTCAGTGGAACCATGCATGTTGCCGCGATGCTGGATGCTGAACATGTTTTAGGGAATCTTCCACACTAAGATGGACTAGGAAGTAAGGCCTGATGATCTACTTCTGGATATCATCCAATGAAAGCCCTATGGATTACAATGGTCTGATCCACAACCAATCATGGGGATGGCGAGAGGTCTGGCAGCATTTCATTCCATTGTTCATGGGATAGCCATGAGTCGGGGGCCAACTCCATGGCAACTAACACAACAACAATTATTTACATGGCTCATTTCCTCTAGATCTTTGCTCATATGTCTCCTATTAGGCAAGGCTTTCCCTGATCATTACATACAAAATGACATCCTTCGTCTGACACTCCTTATCATCCTTACCAAGCATGGTAGATTGGATTGTTTTCCCAAGTTCTTTACTCCCTCCCTTAACAGACTAATACATCTAAGCCTTTTCCCATGTGAGATTGCAGTGCTGGTCACTGTGGACTGAGTTCCGGCCTCCCCACACATTGATCTTGGATTTGGCAATGTGACTTGTTTTGGCCTCCTTGCTGAGGCCTTGAGAAGCAACGTGAGTTTCCTTTCACCTTCTTGTGCTCCTACTATTCTCCATGAAAGACAGTGAAGCAGACCTGAACCTGAAAGGGAACCTGAAGTTAATCGAATGAACCGCATGCCTGTGGGCAAGAGAAATCAATGATTATCTTCGTAAATCGCTGAAAAACAGGGATGTTATGCAATTTGTTCATTGCAAATACCTTTTTTCACCAACATAAATGAAGACTATACATGTGAAGCCCACCAGATGGAATACACAGGAATCAAATCGACTAAATCTGTGGAAAGAGATAATCGAAAAGCTCAATATCATCAGTCAGAACAAGGCCAGGAGCTGACTGCGAAACAGACCTTCAACTGCTCATATGCAAGTTCAAGCTGAAGTTAAAAGAGAATTAGAACAAGTCCACAGGAGCCAAAGTACGACCTTGAATATATCCTACCTGAATTTAGAGACCATCTCAGTAACTGATTTGCCGTGTTGAACACTAATGACTGTAAGACCAGACAAATTGTGGAATGACATCAAGGACATCATACATAAAGAAAACAAGAGGTCATTAAAAAGACGGGAAAGAGAAAAAGACCAAAATAGATGTCAGAAGCGATTCTGAAACTTGCTCTTGAACATCAAGTAGCTAAAGCTTTAGGAAGAAATGATGAAATAAAAGAGTTCAACAGAAGATTTCAAAGGGCAAGGACATGCTCAGCATTTCTCAAGCTGAAAGAACTGAGGAAAACACTCAAGCCTCGAGATGCAGTAGAGAAAGATTCTATGGGCAAGATACTGAACCATGCAGGAAGCCTCGAAAGAAGATGAAAAGAATACATAGTCACTGTAACAAAAATAACTGGTAGATGTTTAATCATTTCAGGAGGTAGCATATGATCAAGAACTGATGGTACTGAAGGAAAAAGTCCAGGCAGTATTGATGACATTGGCGGAAGAAAAAAAGGCTCCAGGAATTGACAGAATACCAACTGAGATGTTTCAACAAACGGAAGCAGCGATGGAGGTGCTCAGTCCTATACGCCAAGAAATTTGAAAGACAGCTACCTGGTCAAATGACTGGAAAGGATCTATGTTTATGCCTATTCCCAAGAAAGGTGATCCAACAGAATGCAGAAATCATCGAACAATGTCATTAATATCACATGCAAGTAAAATTTTGCTGAAGATCATTCAAAGACAGTTGTAGCAGTACACCGACAGGGAACTGCCAGAAATTCAAGCTGGAGTCAGAAGAGAACGTGGAACTAGGAATAGCATTGGTGATGTCAGATGGATCCTGGCTGAAAGCAGAGAATACCAGAAAGATGTTTACCTGTGTTTCACTGACTATGCAAAGACATTCGACTGTGAGGATCATAACAAATTATGGATAACATTGTGAAGAATGGGGATTCCAGACACTTAATTGTACTCATGAGGAACCTGTACATAGATCAAGAGGCAGTCTTTTGGACAGAACATGGGGATACCATACAGTTTAAAGTCAGCAAAGGTGTGCGTCAAGGTTGTATCTTTTCACTATAGTTATTCAATCTGTATGCTGAGCAAATAATACGAGAAGCTGGACTGTATGAAGAAGAACTTGGTATCAGGATTGGAGGCAGCCTCATTAACAACCTACATTATGCAAATTACATAACCTTGCTTACTGAAAGTGAAGAGGACTTGAAACACTTAATCAGAAAGATCAAAGATTACAGTATTCAGTATGGATTACATTCACAATAAAGAAAAATATCCTCACAATTAGACCAATAAGCTATACCCTAATAAAAGATTGACGTCAAACATTTCATTTTACTTGGATCCAAAATCAACCCCCATGGAAACAGCAGTCAAGAAATCAAATGACATAGTTCACTGGGAAAATCTGCTGCAAAAGACCTCTTCAGAGTGTTAAAAACAAAGATATCACTTTAAGGAATAAGGAGTGCTTGACCCAAGCTATGGTGTTTTCAGTCGCCTGATATGCATGTGAAAACTGCGCAATGAATGAAGAAGGCAAAGGAAGAATTGATACCATTGAATTATGGTGTTGGTGAAGGATATTGAATATACCATGGACTGCCAAAAGAACAAACAAATCAGTTTTGGAAGAAGTACAGCCAGAATGTTCCTTAGAGGCAAGGATGGTGAGACCCGTCTCATGTATTTTGGACAAGTTCTCAAGAGGGATACGTCCCTGGAGAAGGACATCATGCTTGGTATAGTAGAGAGCCAGCGAAAGAGAGGGAGACCCTCAACAGAATGGACTGATACAGTGGCTGCAACAATGGGCTTAAGCATAACAAAGATTGTGAGGATGGCGCAGGACTGCACAGTGTTTCGTTCTGTTGTACATACGATTGCGATGAGTCAGAACTGACTCGACGACACCTAACAACACAACAACATGCAAGCTATCATGACAGCAGTTGTTGGCCATTTAACCTACTTTATTTTTTTTCAGACTACTTAGAGTCCTGTGACAGGTAGTACCCAATTTACCAATTATTCCAGTTATGGCAAATCTCACCTACAATTATTTGTTTTTGTTTTTGTACATTTGTTATTACACACTATGTTGCAGTATGTAATTTTCTGATATTATATTTCTCAGATATTCACTTACAGATGTTCAATTTTATGATGTACTGTTCGAAACGCTACCGTATAGATTTAGTTTTCTAAACTAAATCAGGGGCTTCAGTTGCTTGAAAACAAGGACCCAAATGCTGATCACTTTGTTAAAGTCAGTAGGTAGATTTGGGAAGCAGTGAAATGTTACTGAGAAATCTATGAAGAAAAAAAGAAAAAGACCATATAGACAAGTCTTGCTAAATTTCTGACTAGAAATGCCATCTCCATTCCCAGGGATAATCCAGATGATCCAGAACCTTCCATAAGTGTAGTTATTACTGCAATTGACAAAATGTGAATGTCGTCCAACTCTTTATCATCTGAGTAAACTTGTGTAGTTTTTAATGTATTTATATATGTATTGAGATGTATCTGTAAGTTTATATGTAATGTTTCTAACCCCTAAAGACAAACAAAGATTGGATTTATAAAGATACTGACGATAAAAGGCAATAATAATGAAAACAAAAAAAAAAAGAGGTATTTGTCTTAGGTGAGAACCGACTTACAACTGACTTGTAGGAACGGAATCTGTCGAAACTCTGGGACTACCTATATTGTATATGTTTCTGTAGCTTTTAGGTTCGGTAGAGTTGGCTCCAACTCATAGCAACCCTATTGTACAACAGAACGAAATACTGGCTGGTCCTGTGCCGTCCTCACAATGGCTGCTATGTTTGAGCCCATTGTTGCAGTCACTGTGTCAATCCATTTCTTCAAGAGTCTTCCTCTTTTTCGCCAGGGACTGGTACCTCCTGAAAATATGTTTAAAGTAGGTGAGACACAGTATTGCCATCCTCACTTCCCAGGAACACTCTGAATGTATTTCTTCCAAGACAGACTTGTTCGTTCTTCCAGCAGTCCATGGTGTATTCAATATTCTTTGCCAACACCATAATTTAAAGGCATCAATTTTTCTTCAGCCTTCCTTATTCATTGTCCAGCTTTTGCCTGCATATGAGGCAATTGAAAATATCATGGCTTGAGTCAGGCGCACTTTGGTTCTCAAAGTGACGTCTTTGCTTTTCAACATTTTAAAGAGGTCTCTTGCAGCAGATTTGACTCATGCAATGCGTCCGTTCATTTCTCTACTGCTGCTTCCATGGGGGTTGACTGTGGATCCAAGCAAAATGAAATCCTTGACAACATCAATCTTTTCTCCGTTTATCATGATGTTTCTTATTTGTCCAATTGTGAAGATTTTTTTTTTCTTTATGTTGAGGTGTAATCCATACTGAACATTGATTGTAGTCTTTGATCTTCCTCAGTAAGTGCTTCAACTCCTCTTCACTTTCAGCAAGCAAGGTTGTGTCATCTGCATACTGCAGGATGTTAATGAGTCTTCTACCAATCCTGATGCCCCATTCTTCATATAATCTAGTTTCTCAAATTATTTGCTCAGGATATATAATGGTGAAAAGATACAAACCTGATGTGCACCTTTCCTGATTTTAAACCACTGCGTTCTCTTGTTCTGTTCGAATGGCTACCTCTTGGTCTATGTGCAGGTTCAGCATGAGCACAATTAAGTGTTCTAGAATTCACATTTTTCTCAGTGTTATCCATAATTTGTTATGATCCACACAGTCAAATGCTTTTGTATAGTAAATAAATCACAGGTAAACGTCTTTCTGGTATTCTCTGCTTTCAGCCAAGATCCACCTGACATCAGTAATAACATCCCTCATTTCGCGCCCTCTTCTGAATCTGGTTTGAATTTCTGGCAGTTCTTTGTTGATGTTGTGCTGCAACTGTTTTTTTTTTTTTTTTTTTTTTTAATCATCTTCAACAAAATTTTACTTGCGTGTAATATTAATGACATTGTTTAATGATTTCCACATTCTGCTATATTATCTTTCTTTGGAATGGGCACAAGTATTGATTTCTTCCAGTTGCTTGGCCAGGTAGCTGTTTTCCAAATTTCTTGGCTTAGACCAGTGAGCACTTCCAGTGCTGCATTTGCTTGTTGAAACATCTCGATTGGTATTCCTAGAGCCTTGTTTTTTGCCAATGCCTTCAGTGCAGCTTGTATTTCTTCCTTCAACACCATCAGTTCTTCATCATATGCTACCTCCTGAAATGGTTGCACATCGATCAGTTCTTTTTGGTACAGTGGCACTGTGTAGTTCTTCCATCTTGTTTTGGTGCCTCCTGCGTTCTTCAATATTTTGCCCGTAGAATCCTTTAAAATTTCAGTTTGATGCTTGATATTTTTTCTTCAGCTTTTTCAGCTTGAGAAATGACAAGCTGGTTCTTACCTTTTGGTTTTCTAATTCCAGGTCTTTGCACATGCCATTATAAACTTTCTGTTGTCTTTTTGAGTCACCCTTTGAAATCTTCTGTTAGCTCTTTGACTTCATCATTTCTTCCGTTAGCTTTAGCTACTCTACATTCAAGAGAAAGTTTGAGAGTCTCTTCTGACAGCCACTTTGGTCTTTTCTTTCTTTTCTGTCTTTTTAATGACCTTTTGCAGTCTTCATTTATGACTTCCTTGATGTCATCCCACAACACGTCTGGTCTTTGGTCATTCATGTTCAGTACATCATCTATTCTTGAGATTGTCTCCAAATTCAGGAGATACACGCAAGGTCATATTTTGGCTCGGTGGACTTGTTTTCATTTTCTTCAGCTTCAACTCGAACTTGCATATGAGCCATTGATGATCATATATATATGAGCTGGATTTGACTTGATGTAAATGGGACAGATTTGCTAACATGTCCCTAGGTGATACAAACAGTTTGAGTCAACTATTAACCTAAAGGTTGGTGGTTTAAACCCACCCAGCGGTGTCATGGAAGAAAGGTGATCTGCTTTCATAAAGTTTACAGCCAAGAAAACCCTATGGAGCAGTTCTACTATGTAACGCTCTGTAACAGTCAGAATCTACCCTACAGCAACAAGTTTTGTTTGTATTATATATATATTTATCTCTTTTTTTGTTTATATTCTGTCTCCACTATTTGTTTATTGCTTTATTCCCAACACCTAGATAAGCCCCTAGGACATAATGGGCACTAAATGAATATTCAATGAATGATTAAATGAATGGATGAGGGAATAAGAATGTCCCATTTTGAAGAATGCCAGGGAAAACTCAACAGCTTATCACTTTGAGACTCTAAAATAAAATAATTAACCTGTGGGTTTTTTTTTTTTTTTTTCCAATACCAAATTATATGTGCAGTGGATGTTCTAACCCTATCCCTAAGCTTTTTAAATTTCTCTATCTATTATGGATGTCCAATCCAAACTTAAAATCCAATTGTTTGCCTCAAAGACACTCCAGTCCAGGAAATGAATCCTTTGCATCACTTACATCCCCCACCACCACACACACACATTATTAACAACTGTGCCCAAAAGACAATCCCATGCAATCCGGGAAACTCACCTTGGTGGAGAGGTGAGAATGCCCCAAGGCTCGGGTACAATGGGAGTGAGCTTAGTGCAAAGTCAGATGTGATGAGGGTGGGGGATGTGATGCAGGTAAACAAACAAAAAACAAAGGTGGGTGTTTTTATGATCACAACTTAAACATGGGCAAAATTATCACTTCGATTATTTGGATCAAAATATTCCTGGTTATAAAATGTCTGGTTCAAGGTATCCCAGTGAGAATGAGTGCTTTAGGGGAAATTAGGCCCAGAAAGGATAGGTGACTATCCCCAAGGTCACACAGCTAGCCAGTGTCAGAAATGGGGCTAAAATTTATTCTCCTAACTTGTGTCCCAGGCTTGCAGCAGGAAAGAATGTTCGTTAAGGAGACTCTGTCTATTGGATTCCACTTCTTCTAACTCTGCAATCATGGCTTTGTGGTCCTCCTACTGGTTCTAGCTCTGGCCCTTTAAGCTATTTTTTATTGCAGACACAGCTAGTTAAATAATATTATTTGAATATAAGCAAAATGGCGGGGTGGTTTTCATATATTATTCTCTTACGTTCATGACAATCTAGCAACATTAAACATCATTACCTCTACTTTTTCCCAATGCTCTCAGTGAAGCTTGGACTCTCCCCTTCAGTACCATCAATTCTTGATCATAGTCTACCTCTTGAAATGGTTGAACATTGACAATTCTTTCTGGTGCAGTGACTATGTATTCCTTGATGCTCCCTGACTCTTTCAATTTTTTGCCCGTAGAATCCTTTGGTATTGCCACAAGATACTTGATATTTTTTTCCAGTTCTTTCAGCTTGAGGAATGCCTATGTGTTCACTTTTGGTTTTCCAACTCCAGATCTTTATACACATCATTGTAATACTTTACTTTGTCTTCTCGAGCTACCCTTTGAAATCTTCTGTTCAGCTCTTTTATTTCATCATTTCTTCCATTCACTTTAACTACTGTAGGTTCAAGAGAAACTTTAAAAGTCTCTTTTGACATCCATTTTGGTCTTTTTTTCTTGCCTGTCTTTTTAATGATCTTTTGTTTTCTTCATGTATGATGTCCTTGATGTCATCCCGCAGCTCATCTTGTCTTTAGTCACTAGTGTTCAATGCATCAAATCTGTTCTTGGGATGGTTTGTAAATTCAGGTGGGATATTCTCAAGATCATACTTTGGCTCTCATGGACTTGTTTCAATTTTATTCAGCTGCAGCTTGAACTTGCATATGAGCAATTGTTGGTCTGTTCCACAATCAGCCCCTGGTCTTTTCTGACTGATGATATTGAACTTCTCCATCATTTCTTTCCACAGGTGTAGTGGATTTGATTCCTGTGTCTTCCATTTGGTGAGGTCCACATGTATAGTTGCCATATATTGTTGAAAAAAGGTATTTCCAATGAATAGATCATTGGTCTAGCACAGTTATATCATGCGATCTCCAGTAACTTTTCTATTAACCAACTACTGATCCTTCTTTTTATTTCCAACTTTCACATTCCAATCACCAGTAATTATCAATGCATCTTAATTGCATCTTTGAACAATTTCAGACTGCAGAAGTTGGTAAAAAAATCTTTAGTTTCTTCATCTTTGGCATTAGTGGTTAGTGGGTAAATTTGAATAATGGTCATATTAACTGTTTTTCCTTGTAGGTATATGGATATTATCCTATCACCAACAGGATAGATCTTGAAATGTTCTTTTTGATGATGAGTGAATGGTCATTCTTCTTCAATTTGTCATTCCAGCATAGTAGACCATATGATTGTCCAACTCAAAATGGACAATCGCAATTCATTTCAGCTAACTAATACCTAGGATGGCGATCTTCAAGAGTTTCATTTCAATTTTTATAACTTCCAATTTTCTTTGATTCATACTTCTTACATTCCAAGTTCTGATTACTAATGGAAGTTTGCAGCTATTTCTTCTCATTTTGAATAGTGCCGTATCAGCAAAAGAAAATCCCGACAGCTTTACTCCATCCATGTCATTAAAGTTGACTCTACTTTAAGGAGACACTTCTTCCTCAGTTGTGTTTTGGGTGCCTTCGAACCTGAGGGACTCAACTTCCAACATTATATCAGATAATATTCCACTGCAAACTATTCATAAGGTTTTCGGTGGAGTAGATCACCTGGTCCTTCTTTCTAGTATGCTTTAGTCTGGAAGCTCTGCTGAAACCTGTCCATGATGGGTGACCCTGCTGCTATTTGAAATACTGGTGGCATTGCTCCCAGAATCACAGCAGCACACGGGCCTTCACAGTGGACAAATTGACAGAGAGGCTGCACTAAGGACATTGTCGAAAAACGAGGTTCCAGGAATTGGCTGAATATTAATTGACATGCGTCAACAAACTGATGCAAACTTGGAAGCACTCACTCATCTATGCCAAAGGATTTGGAAGACAGCTACCTGGCCAAATGACTGGAAGAGATCCATATTCGTGCCCATTCCAAAGAGAGGTGATAAAACAGAATGTGAAAATTATTGAACAATATCATCAATATCATACACAAGTAAAACTTTGCAAGTGAAAGAGTTGTAGCAGTATATAGACAGGGAACTGCCAGAAATTCAAACTGGATTCAGAAGAGTGTGTGGAACATGGGATATCATTGCTGATGTCAGGTAGATCTTGGCTGAAAGCAGAGAATATCAGAAAGATGTTTACTTGAGTTTTATCAGCTACGCAAAGGCATTTGACTGTGTGGATCATAACAAATTATGGATAACATTGCAAAGAATGAGAAAACCAGAACAATTAATTGTACTTATACAGAATCTGTACATAGACCAGGAGGCAGTCATTTGAACAGAACAAAGGGATACTTTCTGGTTACGGTCAGAAAAGCTGTGTGCCAGGGTTGTATCACTTCACTATACTTAGTTAATCTGTATGCTGAGCCAATAATCCCAGAAGCTGGACTAAATGAAGAACACACTTCAGGATTGGTGGAAGATGAATTAACAACCTGTGATATGCAGATGGCACAACCTTGCATGCTGAAAGTGAAGAGGACTTGAAGAATTTACTGATGAAGATCAAGGACTACAGACTTCGGTATGGATTACACCTCAACATAAAGAAAAAAATCCTCACAAGTGGACCAATAAGCAATTTCATGATAAACAGAGAAAAGATTGAAGTTGTCAAGGATTTTGTTTTAGCTTAATCCACAATCCACACCCACGGAAGCAGCAGTCAAGAAATCAAACGTGTTGCACTGAGCAAATATGCTGTGGACCTCTTTAGACTGTTAAAAATTACAGATGTAACTTTTGAGGACTAAGGTGTGACTGACTCAAGCCACAGTATTCTCAGTCACTCATATGCATGAGAAATATGGACAATGGATAAGGAAGACCAGAGAAGAGTTGATGCATTTGAATTACAGTGTTGGTGAAGAATATTGGATATACCATGGACTTCCAGAAGAATGAACAAATCTGTCTTGGAAGAAGTACAGCCAGAATGCTACTTAGAAGCAAGGATGATGAGACTTTGTCTCACTTACTTTGGACATATTATTAGGAGGAAGACAGGACAATCCCTGGAGAAGGACATCATGCTTGGTAAAGCAGAAGGTCCACAAAAAAGAAGAAGACCCTCAATAAGATGGGTTGCCACTGTGGGTGCAACAATGGGCTCATGCATAACACTAATTGTGAGGATGGCAAAGGACTGGGCAACATTTTGTTTTGTTATACATTAGGCCACTATGAGTTGGAATCTACTTGAGGAAACCTTTCTCAGGCTGAATTCTCTAGAGAAGCAAAACCAGTGAAGTTTATATATATACAGAGAGAAAGAGAGATTTTTCTCAAGGAAATGGCTCACACACTTGTAGAGGCTGGCAAGTTCCATTTCCATGGGTCAGATGTCAGGCTGGAGACTTCTCCTGACTCAAGTAGCTGCAGGGGCTGACGAACTCAAGAGCCACAAGTCAGATGGCAGATTGCTGGCTCAAGTTCTAAGAACCAGAGTTTAAATGTTGAGGAGCTGAATGGAGGATTGAGAGTAGAGAAAAGCCAGAGAGCTTTGCCAGAAAGTCCACATATATTGGATACAGGCCACACTTCCAGGGAAACTTCCTTTCAACTGATTGGCTGCTCATAGTAGATGCCATCATGGAGGTGGTTACATTATATCAGATCTCATCATGGAGGTGATTACATCATTATCCAACTTCTAAACTACATTATAACTGCAAAACCACTGAGAATCGTTGCCCAGCCAAATTCACACACCACCTTAATAATCACAGCACCTAGCAGTAACACCTCTATTTTTCAGATTAAGACTGATGGTCAGAGAGGTTAAGCAAACTGGCCAAAGGGATATGGCTGAATTCAAGCCCATCTCTGCTTGATATTTTATGATCATTTTACTAATCCGTGCTGCCGCTCTACTGGCATCGGTGAGAATGTGCTGCCTTCAGTGTTCGCCTGATTTTCTCCTCCTGAATATGAATTTGAGCTTCCACTCCTTTGCTTCCTTATACAGGAAATCTTCAAATCTCAACTACGATTCCTGTTCTTGTTAGCTGCCATTTAGTCATCTTTGACTCACGGCAACCCTATGTATAACAATACAAGATGTTGCCTGGTCTTGCACCATCTTCATGATCATTGGTATGTTTGAGTCCTATCGGGCAATATTGTGTTGTGATCTATAGGGTTTTCATTGGCTAATTTTCAAAAGTAGATTGCCAGGTCTTTTCTCCTAGCCTGTCTTAGTCTGGAAGTTCCACTTAAACCTTTTCACCACAAGTGACCCTGCTGGTATTTGCAATACGAGTGGTATCGCTTCCAGCATCATAGCAATACACTTTACCACATTATAACAAACTGACAGACAGGTGGTGGGAACTCTGATTACTTGGCCAGTATCAGATGGATTATCTATGGAGCTGCTGTGAGATTTTTTTCCTCACACAGTCTCTGGATCTTCTATGCATAAATTTTGTTGCTTGCCCTTTGAAAGTGGACACTTATCTTCTTGAGGAACACGGGACCCACTAGATGCTTTTAGCCCCATATTGTTTTACAGATCTTTTCCCTGTACTTTCTATATCTTCCAGACTCACCAAGGAAGCTTGGATCCATTTTTGCTTAATCTTGTCATGTAACAAGTATACTCAGTATCTTAGTCATCTAGTGCTGCTCTAACAGAAATACCACAAGTGGGTGGCATCAACAAAGAGAAATTTATTCTCTCACAGTCCAGCAAGCTACAAGTCCAAATTCAGGGCATCAGCTCCAGGAGAAGGTTTTCTCTCTGTCAGCTCTGGAGGAAGGTCCTTGTGATGCATCAGTCTTCCTTTGGTCTGGGAGCATCTCAGCACAGGAACCTCAGGTCCAAAGGACACACTCTGCTCCCGGCACTGCTTTCTTGGTGGTATGAGGTTCCCATGTGTCTTTGCTCACTTCTCTCTTTCATATCTCAAAAGAGATTGCATTAAGACACTATCTAATCTTGTAAACCTCGTCAGTATAACCTCATCACAGTGATAGAATTTACAACAAATAAGGAGATCACATATAACCTCATCATAGTGATGGAGTTTATAACACATAAGGAAATCACATCAGATTACACAATCATACAATGCTGGGAATCATGACCCAGCCAAGTTGACAGATATATTTTGGGGACACAATTTAATCCATGACACTTAGTATTTAAGACGTTGGTTTTGACTAGTTTCTTTAAGGTGTTTTATGTAGGGAAGTGTCTTTTCTCCAAATTCTATTGGGTTGGGGTAACAGAACAGCTGCAGAAAAAGTGCTATTGGCAGAGGCAGACCAACGGGTGGAGGTGATTTGCCCCAAGTGTAGGCAATTAGGATGAGCATTGTCTACAGAGCATTAAACAAAAAATAACACTATCTAAAGTCAGTCTGCTTTTTATTATCATCATGCATTATCAATTCTAAACAATGCCAAAGGTAAAAATGCCTCCTGGAAAAAAAAGTTGCTGCTCTAAGTTCTAAACAATTGTTTGGATTACTGTTGAGCTTCAATATTACATATGCACACTTCAAATGAACACATTTTTATTAACCAGTTACCATCGAGTCAATTCAACTCATGGCAACACCATGTGTGCTAGAGTAGAACTGTGTTCTATGGAATTTTTTAAAAAATATAATTTATTTTGCTGTTGATGTTATTGAAAATATACATAGCAGAACATACACCAATTCAACAATTTCTACTTGAACAATTCATCAATATTGATTACATTCTTCAGGCTGTGCAACAATTCTCACTTTCCTTTTCTGAATTGTTCCTTCACATTAACATAAACTCACTGCCCTCTAAGCATCCTATCTAACCCGTAGAGTTGCTGTTGTCACTTTGATCCCATATAGATCTTTAAAAGAGCACAATTCTCAAGGCAGACTTTCTTACTAATTAAGCTAAACTAGTATTTGGTTTAAAGAAGATTTCAGTGGATATTTTTGGTTTAAGGTTTAAAGATTATCTCAGGGCAATAGTTTCAGGAATTCATATAGCCTCCATGGCTCTACAAATTCTAGATTCCATGAGAATTTAAAATTCTGAACTGCATTTTCCCCCTTTTGATCAGGATTCTACTTTAGAGTCTTTAATCAAAATTTTCAGTATTGGTAGCCAGGCACTGCTTAGTTCTTCTGGTCTCATGGCAAAGGAAGTAGTTGTTCATGGAGGCAATTAGCCACATATTCCATTTCCTCTTTCTATTCCTGACTCTCCTTTTTCCTCCACTGCTCCAGGTTAGTAGAGACCAACTGTTGTATCTTAGATGGCTGCTGGCAAGAGTTTAAGACTCCAGACACCATTCAAAGAACTAGGAGGTAGAACAGAAGCACTAAACACAATATTAGGTCAATTAACTGGAATGTCCCACGAAACCATGGCCCTAAATGTTCAAACCAAGAAACCAAATCCCTTGAGGTATTTGGCTGTAGATAAACAGCCTCAGCAGTTGCTCTTCGTTGTTGTTATTGTTACAAATATATCTATTACATAACATTTGCCAATTTAACTTTTTGACATCAACTTCATTGATCAGCTGTGCAACCCTTACCCTTAATCAAATGAGAATTTCCCATCACTGTAAACAGAAACTCAGTGCTCTATAAACAACAGCCTTCCCCCTTTTTTTCCTCCCTCCCACTCCAGTAGCCCCTAATAAACTTTGGTCCCTATACATTTGCCTGTTCTTATTTTTTTATATAAGTCGGGTCATACAATATTTATCCTTTTGTGATTGACTTATTTCACTCAGCATAATGTCTTCAAGCTCCATCCATGTTGTAGCATGTAGCAGGACTTCATTTCTCTTTCTGACTGGGTAGTATTCCACACAAGGTTTTCACTGGCTGATTTTTCAGAGGTAGATAGCCTGGGCTTTCTTAAGAAGCCTATGGGTGAACTCCAACTTTCAGTTAGCAGGTAAGTGCATTAATCACCTACACCACCCAGGAATTACTTATTCTCTAATAAACATTGTGTTCTACCTGGAAGTTAATTTGAGAACTTTCAGTTATACAGTTGGCGCCCAACACATACTGTACAGGTGAGTTTTTGAGAGTAAGTTTGTAAGGATTTAGAATCATTTGAGTTTACTTAGACTACAGTCCACTTAGGACACAGTTCATGTCCCAAACCTTGTAATATTGCATTTTCTTGTTTATATGGTTTATATGGTAGAATCAAAATAAAATAGATAGCATGGGAATTACAAAAAAGAAGAAAAGGAACTAAAGTGGCTTTCATTCTACCATTCTATGTGACCGCTGGAATTTTTATTTCTGCTTAAAATTTAGAAGAGCGAAACAGAAAGCACACTGCAAAATGTAACGCTTTTGTTTGAAAAGTGGAAACTTCAATTCCATGTGCAATATCTTACTTGAATATTATTTTTGAACGTGTTCCTTTTTAGTTGGTAATTGTTTTAAAACTAAATGATAAATAAAAAAAGGTCACTACTGATTACTAAATGATTATTACTAGAAAGAACTATATTGTCTAGAAGATGAAGGTTATTAAAAATGAAACTTTAGTGGTGACAAATATATCTGGTCTACCCTTGGCTAAAGGTAAAATACTAGGCTTCCTTTTCTCATATTCTTACTTTATTGTTGTGATTATGTGCTGTCGAGACGGTTCTGATAGCACCCCTATAGGACAGAATAGAACTGCCCTGTAGGGTTTCCAAGGAGCAGCTGGTTGATTCGAACTGCCGACCTTTGGGTTAGCAGCTGAGCTCTTAACCACTGGGCCACCAGGGCTCCATATTCTTACCAAGGCTAGTCTGTGCTTTTCCTCTCCTGAGACACCAGTTGTCTCTGGCTCAGTTTTATTCACATCCTTCTTATGACAAATAGGCAAACCTTGCTCAGTGTGAAGGAAATTTTCCATCTAGGTATTTCAAACAGGCAGACCGGAAAGAAACCCAGCTGTTCATAAATCTAAGCAGCACCACCTCTCTGGCAGGTTGAAAGATAGAAACTAGAGAGGTTACAGGACATAAATGCCCATTAGTGATTACAGTGATTTCATCTATAATGTCTTTACAAATGTTAATTAAACCCTAACATTCCAGCGAAGGGAGTAGGAGTGATCATTATCTATTTTGCACAGCCCTTAAGTGATTCTCTAAGGTCACAGTTATGTCCCCTCTTTCACACCTTCACCTTCAAGGGTTCCTTTAACTGTGAGGTTGGTGGAAAGAACTTGGCGTGACAGACCACATACTAAGGGCAAAACCAAGATACAAATTTCAACTCCACTTCTACTCTCAGTAAATTTGAATTTTCATCTCAGTTTGCTGATTTCAGTATCTTCATTTATGGAGTAGATTTAGCTACTTAGTTCATAGACCGCTTGTTTTTGCCAGTCGATTGCCCCCTGGCTCGTGGCGATGCCATGCACAATGGAACGAGATCTTGCCCTGTCTTGTGTCCAGTCCTGCGCCATCCCCGTGATCAGCTGTGGATCAGACCTCTTAATTCATGGGGCTTTCACTGGCTGGTTTTCAGAAGTAGATCTCCAGGCCTTTTCCTCTAGTCCATCTTAGTCTGTGAACTCCTCGGAAACATGTTCAACATCACAGCAACATGCAAACCTGCACTGACAGGTGGTGGCTGCGCATGAGGTTGATTGGCTGGGAATGGGACTGGGGTCTCCCACATGGAAAGTGAGAAGTCTACCGCTGAACCACACTGCGCCCATAAACTGCTTAAATGATTAAATTGTGAAAGTTAATATGCCCGTTATGGGGTGCACAGACCCAGCAAATATTACTTTACTTAAGAAGTGCCTTTAAAAGTTCTTCTTTGGAGAAGTGTTTTTTATATTAATATGCTTGAAGACAGGGGTGGAGAGAAATAAGTTTTTAAATCCATATTTAGAAATTTATAGAGTTACCAGATATATTGCTTTTTCACTTCATTAATTCAGCCTGGCGTATTTATTCTGTGTTTGTTTGTTCAGTGAGGGAAGACACGTACTTAGGAAATTGTTCACCAAGGACTGGATTTATTTGTAAGGACTACATTCATGAATTCAAAAAGAAAGAAACAAGCATAAACTGCCATATTCACATCAATTCATCTCCATAGGGTGGCAAAACTTTACAATGGTGCACAGAGATTTGGGTAGATATGCTCACGATTCATTCATTTAGAGACTAATTAACTGTGACTCCAAACATGAATCTCAGTGTGTTGTTTGAGGCTAGAGTAGAGGCTGATACTAGCATGTAAAGAGGTCCTTCTCTTCCTACAACATCCTAACCCAGCAATGCTCAACCTAGACGTACGTAGCAGAGATATCTGTTGAGCTTAAAATATAATATCCACAGCTGAGTCAAATCCCAGTCTGAATTAGGATATCTATACCTAGGAACCAAAAATTACATCTGTATTTTTTACAGGTTTTTAAAGCACTACAGGTTTTAGGAAGTCACTGGGTGGTGTAAATGGTTAACATGCTCAGCTGCTAATCAAAAGGCTGAAGGTTCAAGTCCATGCAGAGTTGCCTTGGAAGAAAGTTCTGGCAATCTACTTCTGAAATATCAGACATTGAAAACAGTATGGGGCACTCTTCTACTCTGACATACGTGGGGTTGCCATGAGTCAGAGTCGACTTGGCAGCAACTGGTACAGGTTTTAGTACTATCGTACTAATCAGATAGGCATGGGTGCTATTGAGTTATAACGCACACTTGTTCGAATTTTAAAATGTATATATACCTTGCTTCACTTCAAATGTAATTTGAGGTAGCTTTAAAGATATGCAAAAATGAAACGAAAGATCAAGGACAGAGAAAGTTCGAACAAATATACAGATTAACGTTAAATAAAAAAAAAAAAAAAAACGTTTTTCAGAACTTCCTGGAAGGTAAAGCAAGAAAGTTAATAATAAAAAAAAAATCCCAAATTCATCTATAAATATAATCCCCGTTAAAATTACAGCAGGTGTTGTGCAGAATCATTTTTGCATCTTCTGTCTGGAGTCGTGGTGGCACAGTGGTTAAGAACTTGGCTGCGAACACAAGTTCAGCAGTTCGGATCCATCAGCTGCCTCTTGGAAGCCCTATGGAACAGTTCTACTCTGTCCTATAGAGTCGCTATGAGTCAGGATTGACTCGATGGCAACAGGTTTTTAGATCTGGCTAGTTGGTCTAGTGATATGGTTCTCACTTTGGGTGTAAGAGGTCCCAGGTTCAAATCTCGGACAGGACCTGCTCTCAAATAGGAAATACAATAGTTTTAAATAAAAAAGTTTGATCAATTGGACCATAACAAAAATTATAAACTTCTTTTCTTCCTAAGACACTATTAAAAGTGTGAAAGACAGGGCAAAAAGTGGGATACAATATATGCCATACATATAACTAACAAATAATTTATACACAGAATAAAAAAAATTAATTCGAGACCTATAAATAAAAGGACAACCCAGGTAAGAAGGTAAGAAGTAAGCAAGAGATAAGAACACGGACTTTACAAGACAGGATGTCCAAATAGCCGATAAATATACGCAACAATAACAACAAAAAAGTTGCCCTGGGGTTGATCCTGACTGAGTGACCTTATAGGTATTTAATTTTAATAGCTACCAGAGAAATGCCGATTAGAACTACATACCTGTTAAAATGGCTAAAATTTAAATGCCTGATAATACCAAGGGTTGTCAAGAATGTTACATAAAGGGAACTCCAACACTGATAGTGAAAACACACATCGGCACAATCACTTTGGAAAACTGTTCGCATTGTCTCAAAACATTGACGATGTATAGGAAAAACAGCCATTCCACGTGCCTACGGAAAGATAGGGACCTGAGATCCAGGAGAAGTGTTCATAAATATTCAAAGCAGCATTACTTTAGTATCAGAAATGAGAAAAAATCCATATCTCTCTCGACATTAGAATGGATACTGTGGTATAACCATACAATGCAGGAATTAATAAACTTTTTTTTTTTTGTAAAGGACTAATACTAAATATTTTCAGCTTTTCAAGCCATATGGTCTCCATTACAACTACTCATCTCTGCCATTTTAGTACAAAAGCAGTCATACCAAAAAACTCTTTGCCATTATAGGAAATATAAAAATGAGAAGGTATGGCTGTTTCCAATAAATTCTGGAAAAGAAAAACATGGCCAGTGAAACCAAAACACTCAAAAGGTAGTGTAGAATAAACAGACAACAGATAAGTGGTAACTTTGGTGAAGGGTAAGACAGTACACAGAACTGGGGAGGCCAGCACAACTTGTACAAGGAAAGGTCATGGAAGCTCCAAGCACACATCCAAATTCTCTGAGGGACTGAATTACTGGGCTGAGAGCTGTGGGGACCATGGTCTTGGGGAACATCTAGCTCAAATGGCATAACATACTTTATAAAAAAAAAAGTTCTACATTCTACTTTGGTGAGTAGCGTCTGGGGTCTTAAAAGCTTGTGAGTGGCCATCTAAGATACTCCACTGCTCTCATACCATTGAGATCAAGGGAGAATGAAGAAAACCAAAGACACAAGGGAAAGATTAGTCCAAAGGACTAATGGAGCACATCTACCACAGCCTCCACAAGACTGAGTTCAGTACAACCAGATGTTGCCTGGCTATCACCAGTGACTGCTCTGACAGGGATCACAACAGAGGGCGTAGAATAAAATTCTACCTCATTAAAAAAGACCAGGCTTACTGGCCTGACAGAGACTGGAGAAACTCCAAGAATATGGCCCCCGACACCCTTTTAGCTCAGTAATGAAGTTACTCCCAAGCTTCACTCTTCAGCCAAAGATTAGACAAGCCCATAAAACAACATGAGACTAAAGGGGAACTCCAGCCCAGGGACAAGGACAAGAAGGCAGGGGGGGACAGGAAAGCTGGTTATAGGGAACCAAAGGTCGAGAAGGGAGCGTGTTGACATGTCTTGGGGTTGGTAACCAATGTCACAAAACAATATGTGTACTAACTGTTTAATAAGAAGCTAGTTTGTTCTGTAAACCTTCATCTAAAGTACAGTAAGAATTTTAAAAAAGGTAGTCTATAGTGAACGGCCTTGGGCAGATAGTGATTTAGATTTTAGTGCAAAACAATAGAGAGAGCTAAAAAGATTAATAATATGGAAAAGAAGTTTAAAAAAAATATGGAGAGGTTCTGAAATATGCGTAGCAAGAATTCCAGAAATAGGTAACAAAGGAATGGTAGCAAAATCAATATCCAAAAAGATGTTTTGACTGAGAGCGTTTTACAATTTGCAAGAAGCTGGAGCCTCAGATTGAAAAAACACACTGAGAATTAAAGGTGATAAATTCAAATAAATCTACACATAAATATATACTAATGAAACTGCAGAACATAAAGACATACACATGTACACAGAAAGAAACCTTTGAAGTTACTATAGGGAAAAGACAGGTTATATACCAGTGAAAAACAATTAGAATGACAGCAGATGCTATCATCAACAGCAAGTGCCAGAAGAAAATGAAATAATAGAATCAAAATGTTTAGGGAAAATAACTGTCAGCTTAGAATTCCCTATTAGATCAATCATTCAATTGTAAGGGAAAAATACAAACAATCTCAGATAGAAAACGCTAAGTAAGTTTACAGCTACAGATTTTTATTAAAAGAATACGTATCAAATGAAAATTAGGAAGAAGCAGAATTATTCCCGAGAGTGGCTTGCTAAGCAATAGAGAGGAAAAAAGAGATTTAGAGCAAGAGAGAGAGAGAGAATCACAGAGAGAGAAAAGTTAAAAAAATAATTTTTCTGAACTAAAACACTATGCCTAAATTTGTACACAAAATAAACACGGATGATGGTGACAAGGCAAAGTTTCACTGAGAAAGAAAGGTGCTATATAGTTTTATACGCTGTAAAATATAAAGTCAATTCCTATGTCTTAAATTAGAGATATTGAAATAACTGAATCAAGGTAAAGCTTCAAAACCAATAGTTGTGGTCGTTCGTGTCATTGAGTCGGTTCTGACTCATAGCGACCCTATGTACAACAGAACAAAACACTGCCTGGTCCCGTGCCATCCTCATAATCATTGTTATGCTTAAGCCACTGAGTCAATCCATCCCATTGAGGGTATCCTCTTTTTCGCTGACCCTCTGCTTTACCAAGAATGCTGCCCTCCTCCAGGGACTGATCTCTCCTGACAACATGTCCAAAGTATGTGGGAGGTAACCTCACCATCTTTGCTTCTAAGGAGCATTCTGGTTGTACTTCTTCCGAGACAGATTTATTCATTGTTTTGACAGTCCATGGTATATTCAATATCCTTCTCCAACACCACAATTCAAAGGTGTCTGTTATTCTTCGGTTCTCTATTCATCATCTAGCTTTCACATGCATAGGAGGTGACTGAAAACACCATAGCTTGGGTCAGGCATACTTTAGTCTTCAAGGTGACGTCTTTGCTTTTCAGCACTTTAAACAGGGCTTTTGCAGAAGATTTGCCCAATGCAATGCATCTTTGATTTCTTGACTGCTGCTTCCATGAGTGTTGATTGTGGATCCAAGTAAAATGAAATCCTTGATAACTTCAATCTTGTCTCCATTTATCATGATGTTGCTTATTGGTCCAGTTGTGAGGATTTTTGTTTTCTTTATGTTGAGGCATAATCCATACTGAAGGCTCTGGTCTTTGATCTTCATCAGTAAGTGCTTCAAGTTCTCTTCACTTTCAGCAAGCAAGGCTGTGTCATCAGCATATAGCAGGTTGTTGATGAGTCTTCCTCTAATCCTGATGCCCCGTTCTCCTTCATATAGTCCAATCTCTTGGATTATTTGGTCAGCATACAGATTGAATAGGTAGGGTGAAAGGATGTAACCCTTACACACACATTTCCTCACCTGAAACCATGCAGTATCCCCTTGTTCTGTTTGAATGACTGCCTCTTGATGTATGTACAGGTTTCTCAGGAGCGCAATTAAGTGTTCTGGAATTCCCATTCCTCTCAATGTTATCCGTAATTAGTTATGATCCACACAATTGAATGACTTTGCATAGTCAATAAAACACAGGTAAACATCTTTCTGGTATTCTCTGCTTTCAACCAAGATCCATCTGACATTAGCAACGATACCCGTGGTTCCGCATCCTTTTCTGATTCCAGCTTGAATTTCCGGCAGTTTTCTGTCAATACACTGCTGCAGCCGCTTTTGTATGATCTTCAGCAAAATTTTACTTGCACGTGATATTAATGATATGGTTTGATAATTTCTGAATTCTGTTGGATCATCTTTCTTGGGAATAGGCATAAATACATATCTCTTCCAGTGGGTTGTCCAGGTAGCTGTCTTCCAAATTTCTTGGCATAGATGAATGAGTACTTCCAGCGCTGCATCCATTTGTTGAAATATTTCAATTGTCATTCCATCTATTCCTGGAGCCTTGTTTTTTGCCAATACTTTCAGTGCAGCTTAGACTTCTTCCTTCAGTACCATTGGTTACTGCTCATATGGTACCTCCTGAAATGGTTGAACATCGACGAATTCTTTTTGGTCTAGTGACTCTTTTATGTATTCCTTCCATCTTCTTTTGATGCTTTGAGTCGTTTAATATTTTCTCCATAGAATCCTTCAATATTGCAGTTATTTCAGCTTCAGAAATACAGAGCATGTTCTTCCCTTTTGGTTTTCCATCTCCTGGTCTTTGCACATGTCATTATAATACTTTACTTTGTGTTCTCAAGCCACCCTTTGAAATCTTCTGTTGAACTCTTTTACTTTATCATTGATTCCTATCACTTTAGCTACTTGACTTTCAAGAGCAAGTTTCAGAGTCTCTTCTGACATGCATTTTGTTCTTTTCTTTCTTCCCTGTCTTTTTAATGTCCTCTTGCTTTCTTCGTGTATGATGTCCTTGATGTCATTCCACAACTCCTACGGTTTTGTCATTAGTGTTCAACACATCATATCTATTCTTGAGATGGTCCCTAAATTCAGGTGGGATATACTCAAGGTCATACTTGGACTCTCGTTGACTTGTTTTAATTTTCTTCAGGTTCAACTTGAACTTGTATATGAGCAATTGATGGTCTGTTCTGCAGTCAGCCCCTGGCCTTGTTCTGACTGATGATATTGAGCTTTTCCATCCTCTCTTTAGACAGATGTCGTGGATTTGATTCCTGTGAATTCCATCCGGCGGGGTCCACATGTATAGTTGCCATTTATGTTGGTGAAAAAAGGTATTTGCAGTGAAGAAGTCTTGGTCTTGCAAAATTCAATCATGCAATCTCTGGCATCATTTCTATCACCAAGTCCATATTTTCCAGCTACCAATCCTTCTTCTTTGTTTCCAACTTTTGCATTCCAATCTCCAGTAATTATCAATGCATCCTAACTGCATGTTCGATCAATTTCAGACTGCAAAAGTTGATAAAAGTCTTCAGTTTCTTCATCTTTGGCCTTAGTGGTTGGTGAGTAATTTTGAATAATAGTCGTATTAACTGGTCTTCCTTGTAGGCTTATGGATATCATCCTATAACTGACAGCATTGTACTTCAGGATAGATCTTGAAATATTCATTCTTTTTGACGATGAATGCAAGTTGTCATTCCGGCTTAGTAGACAATATGATTGTCTGATTCAAAATGGTCAATACCAGTCCATTTCAGCTCACTAATGCCTAGGATATCAATGTTTATGCATTCCATTTCATTTTTGACAACTTCCGATCTTCCTAGATTCATACTTCATAGATTCCACCTTCCGATTATTAATGGATGTTTGCAGCTGTTTCTTCGCATTTTGAGTCGTGCCACATCAGCAAATGAAGGTCCCAAAAGCTCATCTTCATCTACATCATTAAGCTTGACTCTACTTTGAGACGGTAGCTCTTCCCCCCTTATCTTTTGAGTGCCTTCCAATCTGAGGGGCTCATCTTCCTGCACTATATCAAACAATATTCCGCTGCTATTCATAAGGTTTTCACTAGCTAAATACTTTCAGAAGTAGATTGCCGAGTCCTTCTTCCTAGTCTGTCTTAGTCTGGAAGCTCAGCTGAAACCTGTTCACCATGTGTGACTCTGCTTGTATTTGAATATCGGTGGCATAGTTTACAGCATCACAGCAACATGCAAGCCCCCACAGTACGACAAACTGACTAACGTGGGGGCAAAACCAGTAGAGGCAAGAAAAAAAAAAAAGGAAGGGGAGAGGTGGATAAAAGGGAAATAAAATTCTTTCAATCTAACAGAAGGCAGGAAAGAAAGGAAAAGAAGAATGCTAAATGGAATAAAAGAAAAAAGAAATGGTTTAATTAAAACTAATAATCAGTATTCCAATACATAGAAGGTTTAAACTCACCTATTAAATCAGTTTTTGGTGTTGTATATACAGGCAGTCCTTGATTTATGACATATTGGAGTTACATTGAACTAAATTTACCACCGTCCATTTTGTATATGGGTTTGTGTGCACAGTTTATCATTAGTAATATGTACTATATGCAGTGTTGCAGTGAATAATTTACTGATGTCATCTATCATATCAGTAAGTTTATATATAATGTTTCCAACCCCCCAAGGACAAATAAAGATTAGATTTATAAAGATACAGGTAATAAAAGGCAATAATAACGAACACTAAAAACAAAATGAGGTATTGGATTTACACCAAAACAATTTATGACAGAGTCTTCAGAACAGAATTCTGCTGTAAGTCAGGGACTACTTGATTTCATTTATTAAATCCAGCTTTATCCTCCTTGAAAGAAACATACCATCTCCCACATACACTTCCTATCCGCAAATACTTACTTTCAACAACAGGTTGAAAATAAAGCGATTGTTTACTATTTCTATTATTGTGGAGGAGCAGGTAGCTTAAAAACCCTTCCACTAAAAGACTGGCTAAAACTGCAGGATATGATGTAAAAATGTATGTATTTTAAAGTTAATAATCCAGTCCACTAGAAGGTATGGGAAATCTGTGGGTTATAAAGCAGGAGCTCAAATCCCAAGGAGGCTCTGGAGCTGGCAGTTGTACTAACACCATCTCATAATTGATGGTAATCCAGGGTCTGGGGTTTTAACAGAACAGGAGTGGAGGCATGAGGCTTCTTGAAATTGGAGGAAGTAGGAACATATATATTAGAATAAATTATAGCACTCAAAGTAGTGGAAAGGAAAAATTGTCTCCTCAGAAACTTAGTAACTTCAGGTTGTCCTTCACAGGGTTTGGAGACTGAGATTCATTGTATTTAAGTTGTCTGAAAAACCCCAAGCCAAAAAATGAAATGTGGGTTAGCTGTATCCCAAAGAAAGCAGATTACTAAAATAATCTAATAGAGTTTATACAAATTTAAAATGTCACCTGTGGACATATCAAATACTGTATTTTCACTTAAATAACTTGCACATTTTACATCTGTTTGCCAACTATGCCCATTCCTCTCAAGGTATTTTCCTAAGTGCTCTCTCCAATTTTCTTTTTTTTTAGCATGTTGTTGCAACTTATAAAAAAAAAAAAATCAGCATGTGTGCTTACGAAAATATCTCACAGCAGGGGGACGAAGTTGGCAAAAAAAATGTAGAATGCTCTTGCATTATTTTTGTAAAAATACGGTATCATTCCACAAATATATTAAATAGCAGATTGTATATAGGTGAAGATAAAATCAAAAGTATTTTATCTTTTTAGGGGCTATTGAAAATGGTATTGTTTTCCTGATTTCCTTTTCATCATTCTCCTTATTGG
>NW_004444139.1:3477133-3506644 GCF_000243295.1 Trichechus manatus latirostris | reverse complement strand
AGTAGATTTCTCGTGGAGTCTTTAGGGTTTTCTATGTACAGTGTCATATCATCTGCAAACAGGGACAACTTAACTTCTTCATTACCAATTTGGATGCCCTTTATTTCTTTTTCTTGCCTTATTGTTCTAGCTAGAACTACTACTGAAATCTAAATAAATTTCCTAAAATGCACAATTGTGAGAAACAAAAGATATGAAGAGTGAAAATAAGATTGAGAGAGATGGAATATAGAGTGAAAAAGTCTAATATGTTTTTACTCAGATTTCCAGAGGTGAACATATAGAGGAAGGGATCACAGGAACGAAGAGAGAAAGGCATCAAAGTGGTAATATAAGGACTGTGATTTTTCCAGGAATTATGAAACAAATGACTCCTAAGATTCAGGAAATCTAACATAGGCTAAATTTTATAAAGGGAAATTAATACCCAGACAATTCTGTATGCAGTTCTGTAATGAAACTGCGGAACACCAAAGACAAACCAAGCTTAAAAGTTGCCTGTCACTCACTATGTGTCTTTAGTCCCCTTTGACCTAAATTAGTTTCTCAGAATGTTTTCCATGGTCTTGAGGTTTTAAAGCTTCCTTGATATCCTTTTTTATTAATTCTAATAATTTGCCTGCAAATCTTTTGAGGTTTTTATATCATCAATCACATCATCTTCGATAATAAAAATTTTGTTCCTTCCTTTTCATTCTTTATACATTTAAATCACCCTTTCCTCTCTTACTGCACAGGCTAAGAAGCTGAAGACAAATGTCCCTAAAGGATTTCACTAAAAAGAAAGATACTTTCTATAGGTTTTAGATAGATATACTTTGTTTGGTTGAGGAATTACTTTTATATTTCTAATTTATTTAGGTGTCATGAGTAAGTATTAAACTTATCAGATGAGTTGTGTATTGTGGTAAATAATTTTCAAAGATTTTCTAATATTGACCCGTCCTTGCATTCCTGAAATAGAGTCAAAGTTCGTATCTCGTATTATCTTTAAAAAACACAGCAGAATTTTCTTGTTGAAATTTTTATTATGATTTTTTTTCAAAGTTTATAAGTGAGGTTGTGCAGTGCAATAAGTTACTTAATATGGCCTTTCTAGCCATGGTCTTGTAACTCCACAAGTGATTGGGTGAGACTGTGCAAACAAGGTAATTGTGGCCAACCAAGGGGATTGGTCAGTTTTGCCACCCTGATATGCTTAAAAGAGAGTCAATTCTAGAACAGAGAGAGGATTTCACCACCACCAAAGAGGAAGAGTCAAGAGCAGAGTGCCTTCTTTGCCCCCAGGATTCCTGCACTGAGAAACTCCTCGTACCAGGAGACCAAGAGAGAGATAGCTGTAACACTGAAGTTGGGGAGAAGCAGTGGCAGAGAAACAGCAGCAGGAGAGACTGGCAGGAGACAGCATGGTGGGCTTCCTGGCCTATTGATCAAGAAAGCTGAGTGCCTTTGAGCAGGAGGCTTGCTGATAGAACAGGATACCTCTAGGCACTTGGTGGATCTAAGTTCGCCGATCCAGAGCTAGAGCTGAGCACCTTCAGGCAGAGGCTTACTGGCAGAGTGGGATGCCTTGGGACACTTAAGCTAAAAGGGCTTTGTAACACTTACCCGAGCAGGGGCAGAGACCTAGAGGCCAGAGAGAGACGTGCCTGCAGACACTCTGAGAAGAGGCCGTCCTGATGGAAGAACTAAATCCTGATTGTTCCTGATCCTGAATTATAACCTTTTACTTCTCTAATAAACCCCATAATCATAAGTATTGTCTACGAGTTCTGCATGGCCATTTCAATGAATTATCAAACCTAGCAGAGAAGCAGAGAGTGCTGTGGGAGGGATAGTTGGTGACAGAATTGGTAAAGATGGTGGAGATAGGAGGCATGTCTGACCTATGCCTCACAAGAATCAGCGTTGGGCTGTTGATGTTGATTCTCCTTCCCCCTTGTGAAGTTAGAGGAGGTTAAATGCCACCACCACACCATTTTTACAGTTGGTGTAATTTAAGCAAGATTCTTTGCAATGGCTCCAGACTCATGGAAGCATGGGATTTTGTAAGAGAAAAAATCAATGGGCTTGGAAAGGAAACTTTTGATTCTTAAATAATGGTTATTTCATTATTATTGCCTGTTGCGCTGAAAGGAAAATAAGAAATGTTATGCTGCAGCTGCGGGGAGAAAAGTCGCATCTGGAATGGTTCAGGGCAAAGGCTAAGCAGGTTAAATAGGATGATTGATAGGGGGCCAGGGTCTTCTGGTTCTACCCAGCCGGAGGCGCAAGGCCATGTGCATATGAATGGAAAGGTAGTCAAGGGTTGGAGAATAGAGGATGCAACTGGAACGTTTTAAAAAGGGTTATGTATTTATTTGAATGTATTATGGATATAGAATATTTCTCCTACCCAGTGTTATTTAAAAAAAACCTAAATGAAATGTTGAGTATAATAGATTATAGACAGCATGTAAGTCTGCCTTCAGCCAGTAGTTGATTGGATATGCTAAAAGGTAAGTAGAATTTGCCCAAAAGAAACACAGGCTTTTTGTTTCAAGTCAGTAGCCCTGTCTATAGAGTGGAGGCTTCATCAAAAACCTGAGCCCTACCCAGAATGTGCTTTTGAAAAGACATGCAGACCTACCCAGAACTGATGAGGGAACAGGAGATTTGCATTTGAAGGAAGAACCTGCAGGAAAAAAAAAAAAAAAAACAGTGACTAGTTTGCTTTTTGGATTTTGAGTGAAGGGATTGTCTTTAGATGCATAAAGGCCGGAAAAGTCTGTGCCCAGTAGAACCTGCTTCCAAAACTGGAGTAGTAGGAGACAGCCTGGTATGCTTGCTTGAGGTGACCACCTGGGTCCACTCATGAGTGGAAGTGGGGGAAGTGCAGAAATGAAGAGATGGGCTGAGTTTGGACATGTTCCATTGGCACCCATCTACCTAGCCCATGGAGGCTAGAGATGAGAGAAGAAGGGCTGGCTGGTCAGAAATTCAGGGAGTTGTGTGGACTCCTGAGTTTATGGGTGGAGCCCGTTGACCTAGCCCAAGGGGTCTAGGGATGAGAGAGAGAGAAGGGGCTACCCACTGTGATTCGGCTTGGATGCGTAGAAACGAGCTGACCAGAACCCAAACAAATGAAGAGAAACATATTTGACACCGTGATCTGGTGTAGATTGCTGCAGTTTGATGGCTTACTCTGAAATGGACTTTGCTTTTGAATGCAGATGCTGAAAGTTCCAATCAGAACAGAAGGTTCTTCAAGACCAAGGAACATGCTTGTCTCCTCAGAGTACTGGTTTGATAGGGATAGACAATTTAGAATTTGGCTATCTAAGATGGGGGGAGATAAAGGTATGAAGTGGCTGGCTTACATGCTTTGTCGGTGTGCTTATACTCCAAATGTGGGGTAGAAGGAAAGATCCCCACTGAATAGATTCCTCTTTTCCTGACGAATCTGGGGAAGAGAGGACGGGGGGAGATGCTGATAGGATTTCACAATTTAGTTGTGAGTGTTGATTGTTAGCAGGGTTAATTGTGACTGTAAAAACTGTAATTGTAGAAGCTGTAAGTGTGAAAGAGTGGAATAAGGAGGCACTGCTGGACTCAAGTACAGTGGCCAAACCTAAAGTCCCTAAAGGTTTTGCTATGCTGATACTTTGTGAGGCTCAGAGCAAGGCAATAATCTTCTCCCAGTTAAATTTTATCAGACACCAGAAAGGGTGAAGCTGAGATGACTTTTCGAGAACATGACCAGATCAGATGGATACTTGCAGCAGACTGAATGGCTGGTACCTGATTAATCTCACCCTGAGGAAGCATTGTCTTATTGAAAGACTAATTGTTACTCTTTTGGACTGGTAAGATGATTTGGAGGAGGAAGTTAGCCTCCAAGTATGAAAGAACCTTAGCTAGAGAAGCTAGGAGGTGGCATGCAGTGCATTGAATTACTTAATATAGTCCTTCTAGCCATGGTCTTGTAACTCCCACCCAAGTGATTAGATGAGGCTGTGCAAATAAGGTAATTGTGACCAACCAAGGGGATTGGTCAGTCCTGCCATCCCTCTAGGCTTAAAAGAGAGTCAATTCCAGAGTAGAGAGAGGATCTCACCACCATCAAGGAGGAAGAGTCAAGATCCCAAGAGCGGAGCATGTTCCTTTGGACCTGAGATCCTTCTACTGAGAAGTTCCTGGAACCAGGAGACCGGGAGAGAGAGAGAGAGAGAGAGCTGTAACGCTGAAGACGGTGAGAAGCAGTGGCAAGGAAATGAAATGCAGCAGGAGAAACCTGTAGGAGAGGGTGCTGGGCCTGGTGGGCTTCCCATCCCAGGGAGTGAGAAAGCTGAGCACTTTTGGGCAGGAGGCTTGCTGGCAGAGTAAGGTGCCTCTGGGCACTTGGTGGAGCTAGGTTTGCTGACCCACAGAGCTAGATCTGAGCACCTTTGGGCTGAGGTTTACTAGCAGAGTGGAGTGCCTCAGGGCACTTATCAGCATTGCTAAAAGGGCTTTCTTTGTAATACTTGCCCAAGCAGAGGCAGAGACCTAGGCGCCAGAGAGAGGTGTGCCTACAAACACTCTGAGAGGAAACTGTCATGATGGATGGACTATATCCTGAGTGTTTCTGATCCTGAATTATAACCTGTTACTTCCTTAATATACCCCATAATCATGAGTATTGTCTCTGAGCTCCATGTGGCCATTTCAATGAATTATCAAACCCAGCAGAGAGGTAAAGAGTTGGTGGAAGGACAACTGGTGTCAGGATTGGTAAAGTGGTAGAGAGAGGAGGCATGTCTGACCTATGCTCTTAGGAATCAGCTCTTGATAGTTAATCTTGATTCTCCCTCTCCCTTGTAAAGTTAGCGGAGGTCAGACGCCACTGCCACGCCATTTTTACAGATTGTCTTGCCTTTTCTTTTCTCTTATGGCCCTTGTCTGTTGTTCTTATCAAAGTTAAATTATCTGCATAAAATGAGTTGGAGAGTGTTTCCAATTTTCTTGATTTGTGAAAAAATATCTTCTGTGATGAACATCAGTTGTTTCTAAAATTCGGTAGGGATCATCTGTCAAATCACGGTAGCCTACTCTTTAATTTTTGTAAAGATTTTAAACGAGTGATTAGTTTTCTTTATTTACTTGAGGAATAGTTATACTTTCTATTGTTTCTGAGCCCATTTGGTAAGTTGTGTATTGCTAGGAATCTATCTACTTTACCTAAAATTTCAAGTTCACTGGCATGAAGTTATTTAAAACCTTGCAACTCAGCATACATCCACAGGGCAGCATTATTATCACCTGAGGGCTTTTTCTAAATGCCAATCTCTGTGCCCATCCCAGACCTGCTAAATTAGAATCTGCATTTAAACAAGATCCCCAGGTGAACTGTCTACATATTTAAGTAGGAGAAGCATTGCTTTAGACCATTCACATGTTAGTTTTCAAGTCTCTGCTGCCTCTGTAATTATGTGCCCTCTTGTCATTTCTAACGCTGTTTTCTTTATGTGTGTGTGTGTATATGCATGAATGTGGGTATGTGTTTATCTGCTTTCTTTTATTTTCTTGATTATAATTTGAAGACAGTTTCTTTATTGTTTTTGTGTGCTGTCCTGTCAATTCTGACTCATAGCAATCCTATAGGACAGAGTAGAACTGCCCCATAGGGTTTTCAAGGTTGTAATCTTTGTGGAAGCAGATTGCCACATTTTGCCACATTTTCTCCTGCAGAGCTACTGGTGGTTTTGAACTGCTTGCTTTTCAGTTAACAGCTGAGCACTTAACCACTCTACCACCAGGACTCCTATTGAAGCTGGTAAGTTTAGAATTTTCATATCTTCCTGGTTAAGTGAACTTTTCATTATTATATAGCAACCTTCCGTTTTTGTCTGATATTAATACAGGAAGCTCCACATTCTTTTGTTTAGTATTTATAGGGTATATTTTTCCATTCTTTCACCCACCTCTGGTGGCCCAGTGGTTAAGTGATACGGCTGCTAACCAAAAAGTTGGCAGTTTGAATCCACCAGCTGCTCCTTGGAAACCCAATGGGGCTGTTCTACTCTGTCCCGTAGGGTGGCTATGGGTCCAAATCAACACGACAGCAATGGGCGTGGTTTGTTCTTTGTTTGTATATTTTAGTGTATCTCATACAAATAGCATACAACTTGATTTCTTTTTTCTCCAACCTATTAATTTCCTTTTTTTTAATTGATGGATTTAATTTGATTGTTGATGTTTTGACTTCACTATCTTGCCTTGTTTCCAGCTTTGTTTTACATTTTATTTATTTATTTTGCTTTTATTTTCTCTCCTTTTATTGTATGAAATTATCGGTTTTGTTTTATTAATTCATTTTCTCTCTGCCTAGAATATGAATTAATATAAGCAAAGAAGCATATAAAATTCTCTAGTTATTCCCGTACAAGCCTGTGTAGAAAACTATTGGTTTAGAGCAGAGATCTACAAACTATGGGCCTATGTGCCAAATCTAGGCTGATATTTGTTTTTGTCAGGTTAAAAATGGTTTTTACATTTATAAATGTTTGAAAAAAAATCAAAAGTAGAAAAATATTTTGTGATATGTGAAAGTAATTATTTCATTTCCTCTCTGCGAAATGAAATAATAAAACAAAACCAAAAATACCCTTATTATCCACCAGCCATAGTGGTCTTCTTTCTGGCCCTGGAACACACCAGACTCATTTGCATTTTCACTGTTTATTCTTCTGGAATGTTTTGGTGCCAGATACCACATGGCTAGCTCTTTCTTAACTTTCAAGTAATAGTTTAAATGTTTCTTACTCAGGGAAGTCCTCCCTTGATCTTCCAATCTGAAGTAGCCTCCTCTACCAGTCACTCTTTATGTCATAATCCTGCTATAATTCATTCATTTTACTCTTCACTGTCTAAACTTATTTTTCTCATTTATTAGTTTACTTTATACATTTTCTGTGCATCCCTTCTGGGATGTAAATTTTGTGAGATGAAGTGTATTGATTGGGGTGTCCTTGATGTAGTCACTATTGCCAGGGACGTAGTAGGCACGCCATCAATTATTGTCAAATGACTCACTGACTAAATAAATTAGTGAACAAAATGAGCAAATATTGCAGAGAAAGGGGAAATTAATACTGTCCATGACTGTCAAGAACGGAATCGCATGGTAGAGATGACCAAGGAGGCTTCACAGCAACAAATAGGAGACCAGGAAGCTGCAAGGCAGAGGAGAGTATTTCATATGAAAAGAAGACAGCATATATATATCAAGCATATATGCAAATATATGTCATAGTGCATGGATGTATCCCTGGGAGATCCAAGCAATTCAAATTGCTGATCCCTAGATTGTGAAATAAGGAGCCCTGGTGGTGCAGTGGTTAAGATTTTGGTTGCTAACCAAAAGGTCGGCAGTTCAAATTCACCATCTTCTCCTTGGAAACACTATGGGACGGTTCTACTCTGTCCTGTAAGGTTGTTATGAATAGGAACCAACTCGATGGCAACAGGTCTGGTAGGTTGTTTTTTCAGATTGTGAAAAGGGAAATGGGAGAAACAAAGCTAAAGAGATAGGCAGGCAGCAGTTCCTGCAGACTTGCATGCCAGTATGGCGAACTTGGACTTTAATCTCTAAACCATGGGTCAGCAATCTTTTTCTGGAAATGGTCAGATTGTAAATATTTTAATGTTTACAGGCCATTTGCTCTCTGTTGCAACTACTCAGCTCCGCCATTAGAATGCAAAAGCAGACATAGGCAATGCATAAATAAACGATCTTGGCTGTGTTTCAATAAAACTTTATTTATGGACACTGACATTTGAATTTCATTTAATTTTTACCTACCACAAAACATTATTCTCCTTTTGTTTTTTTTTTCAAATATTTATAAATGTAAAAACCACTTATTAACCTGACAAAAACAGGCATCAGGCTCGATTTGGCATGTAGGCCATAATCTGCTGATCCCTGCTCTAAACCAGTGGTTTTCTACACAGGCTTGGATGGGAATAACTAGTGGATTTTATATGTTTTTTCTTTTTTGTTTATACTAATACAAATTCTAAGCAGGTCCTCAGAGCTATTGATGTAAACTCTCTCTGCTTAAGTTGCCTATATTTGCTTTTTTTAAAAAAAACAGAGGGAAAAAAACCCTGTATTTGGAGCACTGGTGGCTCTGCGGTTAAGTGCTGGGCTGCTAACCAAAAGGTCAGTGGTTGGAACCCACCAGTCACTCCTTGGGGGAAAAATGTAGAAGTCTGCTTCTATAAAGATTTATATAACCTTGGAAACCCTATGGGGTATTTCTACTCTGTCCTATAGGGTCGCTGTGAGTTGGAATCGACTTGACGGCAGTGGATTTTTGGTTTATGGTGAACTACTCTTTGTCTACCCAATGCAAATTCAGCTTTGCATATTACAAAGATATCTCTGACTCTTCTGTGACAGATAGATGAGAGAAAAAAAGGAAGGAGAAAAAAGAAAAAAGGATGAAGCTAGGGAGAAGCATTAGAAGGTTGTTGCAAAAGTCCAGAAGAGGGACTATAAAGATGTGAATAAAGATAATATAAGAGTAGAGATAAAGAAGTAAATTTTAGTAACTAGAATCATTAGACCTTTGAAAATGTTTAATGTGGGGAATGTGACCAGATAAAGTTATGAGGGTGACTTCCAAGTTGCTGGCTTGTGTGCCAAACTATTTTGCCCTCCTACATTTGTTGTGAGACCCAGACAGCTTCGGCAGTTCTTAACTTCTGAACAAAGTAGTAGCAGTCACTCTTTGCCATGTCCAGACTGGAACTAGACTCTGTGGCTGGTATCGGGGAAGCCCATGTGATGGTGTCTGAGGAGTGGGATCAGAAACGTCAAGTCGTGTTTGCTTGTTATTCATTCAGACATCTTGGAATCCAACAGTGGCAGATGAGTTTTTGCACTTTAACAGAGAGATGGCACGTTGCTTCAAAATTAAAAAAGGGTGGGGGAAATTTCCCAGGAGGGGACTGAAACAATCTGCTACTGATGAAGGAGAGTCTCAAATTGAAGCCAGATGAAGGATGGGAATGAAAAGTTTTAGTTATTCCTTGGGGAATATGGCTGCAATTGCACAGCTTGCCTTGTCTAGATTCATACTTACTCATAAGCTATCACTTTTCAAGTTTATCAAAGTTCTTCAAGCATGGGATGCAAGAAAACATCTCGTAAATGACCAAACAAATGCCAACAGGTGATAAATGACATTAAAAAGACACACATCAAAGACACAGGTTAGAGTATGTTGAAAATAAATTCTGGAGAAAAATTCAACATTATCTCTCCCTCTTGGGTGTGCCTTACCATGATAGGTGGGTATCATTGAAGGTCATGGATGTTAAATGACAGAACACACAGGCCAGTGCAAATCATTTAAGGGAAAGAATAGTGGCTTTGGAGTCAAGAGACACTGGTTCAAATCTTGACTCTGCCATTTATTAGCTGCATTATTTTGTGAAGCTTGTATAACTTCATTGAGCTTCTTCTGTAAAATAAAACAAAAAAATTTTAATACATAACTAGAAACTTCATTGTGATGAATAAGTGAGCAAGCAAATAAAAGCACCTTCCGCTTCATCTGGTATCATAGGCACTCTATCAGAGGCTCTGGATGGCATTACCTTTTAAGTGCTCGGTCATTAAGTGAAAAGTTGATTCAAATCCACCCAGATGTGTCTCAGAGGAAATGCCTTGTGATCTACTTCCACAACATCAGCCACTGAAAACCCTATGGTGCTGAGTTCTACTCTGACACACATAGGGTCATCATGAATCAAAGTCAACTCAATGGCAACTGGTTACACACTCCATAAATATGAGTTCTCTTTACCCCTCTTCCTCTAAACTTTGCTGTTCTTTACCTGTGTGTACATATATATGTGTCTGCATACGTATCGTAGAGTTGTTGTTTCGTTATTGGCAAGTAGGGGTGACAGGAAGATAGTATTCTGTTGCTGTTCAGAGATGTTAACTGTATGAGTTTTATCTTTCAAACTTTATGCTTCCTGACCTTTGTATGTTAATTTATTCCAGGCCATATGCATGGTAATTAGAGTCCTAAATGTTCTGAATGGTTTTCTAACAGCAAAGAAGGAAAAATGTCTTTACATTTTTAAGAAAATGTTGCCAAGTCTAATACCTAGCAAGTTGCACCTTCCTTTTAACTTTCTAAGATTTATGGCACCCATGAAATTAGCTTGAAAAGAAGAAGGGTCTTCTCACATTGGCTCTTCTCAAGGAGTTTGACCTTGACACTCTACTCCCCTGATTAAATGTCTGCTCTGAATAATGAGACTTCCAAGATCAAGCCTCCTGAAGGATGGGTCACTGATATTGCTTCATTCCTCTCTTCCCACCCTGTGCAGCATATCTCACTGTGACTCAATCGTTTCCAGAAAAGTGTGGGCAGATGTCTTTGCCTGCTCTCACAGAACAGGAGGAGTTGATTGTTCTCAGTGCTCAAACAGCCAGGCAAATAGAGCTTTCTCTGCTTCATGTCCTGTGTGCTCCTTGCTCTGGACAGAAATACTTTTCTAGGTACACACCACTCCTTAGTTATCCCTCACAGGAGCTCTGTGGCCCCTTACGTCCCAAGATGATCTGGAAGAGACCAAAGATTCACGTTGTTCTACTGGCCTCTTAAACCTAAATAAAACATCTGACTCTTCCATCAGAAGCTGACTCAAACCTGAGAGAAAATTTTTAAAATGTGTAAATGTGTATGTGGAGTGTGTAGAAAGCTATATTCACTGCAATATCTAATAACAATTTCATTTATACAGATCATGATCACCTGCTAGATGGCTGGCATTGTGCTAGGAACTGAGAGAACACAGAGGAAGTCAAATATGCCCTGACCTCACAATGCTACTATCCAGTCTGGTAAACCAGCCACCTCTTTGGCAGCTGTTGTCATTTGACTAATATTTCCTGTGTTTCACTAGGACTCATTTCTTGCTTATTGTGACCAGACTCTGCCAAATGCTTCCCCCTGGGACATGGATCATTATTGCCTGTGGCCCTAAGAAACAAGGACAGTAGAGACAATCACTTTGGGAGCTCAGCCACAATGGGTCAAGGTTTCCAGTAGACACCTCCAGTCTGCAGGGCTGGCAGCTACAACACCCTTTGCTCAGCTTTAGCAGAGGCAATGTCTTCCCATGCTGAGTCTGTGGTGGTTTTTGATGGTGGTTCTTTATTTCTGCCTTATATCTGAGCCTGATTCCCCAGTCTTCCCTAGTCTTCTTATAAGATATCTAATATTTTTTTGGAGTCCCTGGCTGGCACACATAGTTAAGAATTAGGCTGCTAATAGAAAATTTGGAGGTTCTAGTCCACCCAGAGGCACCTCAGAAGAAAGTCCATTGAAAACCCTATGAAGTGCGGTTCTACTCTGACACACACGAGGTTGCCATGAGTTGGAAGTGACTGGACAGCAATTGGTTTTAATACCCTTTCTGTAATTTTTTTCAGGGTAAGCAAACTGTAGTCAATTTCTCTTGATTGCTGTTAAGAATCTTATTGGATGAAGACACTATGTTTATCTGTGTGTGTGTTTAGGTAGACAACTTCATAGAAAATGGCAAAATTATAAAATTATAAAAATGCTAAAATGATGAGTATCTACTGGAATATTAACTTCATGAAAGCAGGACGTTATGGGTTATTTTCTCTGTTGGACCTGTGCACCCAGCATTCAGTAAGTAATTGTAGAATGAATGAAACTTTGTTGCTCCAGTTTCTGGATGCATACAGCTTATGTTAACTTTTTCAGCATTTGGTGGTTTTGGAGATCAAGGCAAATTTTCATATGAACTGTGTGCTCTTATATTTTAAATAACTTCATGGGATCTGCCTTTAAATTTCCCAGAAATATGCAAATACTTGACATTACTATGGCCAACTTGCGGAATCATGGTAGTAGCTCACAATGCCTGAGGATAATGCTAATTCCCCACCCCTCCCGTCCCCCGTCTTTTAAAAGATGTTCATCACCCCTCTCTGTGGTGTAAATACAAACCTCAAGGCAGAATCTGATAGAAGCCCCCTTCATATCTGAGATGGGATGCTATGGATTTGACTGTCAATTTTCAAATGAGAAAGGAACAGACTTCTGGTAAATAATTTGCCATGTCTTTAATGTGCAGGGCTGCACATTGATTCCCTTGCTTTTGTTTTGCACACTTTATGCTGGGGGAGTGAGCTAAAGAGAAGCGAAACTTTGGTTTTGCAGCTTGCTTGCTTACAGTGTGACACGCCATTGCAGACTGTCACCTGCTAAGTGCCAGCCAGAACACCCTAGCAGCTGATGTTAAGTGAGTCTTGCATACTCCCCACCAGTAAGGAAGGCATCTATCAACTTGCTGCCCAGTCATTTAGCATTAGTTAATGAGGGCTTTATGCCATTTCTGGATAGCACTAGTAGAACAAGCTAAAAAGTCTTCACTTTCAAGAAAAAAATCCATAGTTTCCTTTCAAAAAAAAAAAATTGTTGGCCTATTATTTCCGTAAAAAATGTTGGCCTATTATTTCCGTAAAAGCAACAATTAATAGAGGCATAGCTAGAGATGTCTCCTGTCTCTGGCAATCAACTCCATTGGGTAGGACATAATGGCTGAGATCGCTCTCTCTCTGATTGCCAATTACATTGGCATTGGGAAATGTGCATTTAGTTATTTATTTGCACCTAAATTTGAATACGTTTGAGGAAAGACTCTTTAATAGTGGAGAAATTCATTCTGCATAAATAACTTCCTAAAGTCATTTATTCTGGAAAGGGTAATTTAAAATACTCACAACACACACACACACACACACACACTGCCTTATTTATTTCACCCTGTAATTATATTTTTAGATGATTGCTTGTGTATTTTCTCACTTTAAAATGGAAATGAAAGGTCTGATGACTTGAGTGGATTTATTTTGCCCAGGGAAAGCAACTCGCTCCCCAGTTCTGTGACAGAGAGTTTGTTCCTGTTTTTTTGTTAGGTCTGTAGAATGACGTGCTGGATCACCTGGTTTCTCCCTGGTTTATTTCAGTTTTAACACACTCACTATGTAGTTATCTAGAGAGCAGCGGTGGTTCAGTAGCAGACTTCTCAACTTCCATTAGGGAGACCCGGTTAGATTCCTGGCCAATGAACCGCAAGCACAGTCACCACCTGACTGTTAGTAGAGGCTTGTATGCCGCTGTGATGCTGAACAGGTTTCAGCTGAGCTTCCAGACTAAGGCAGACTAGGAAGAAAGGCCTTGAGATCTACTTCCAAAAATCAGCCAGTGAAAACCCTATGGATCTCAAGGGTCTGAGCTCATTGTACATGGGGTCACCACGAGTCAGGGGCCAACTCCATAGTAGCTGACAATAACAACTGCACGTACTTTCCGACACCATCGAGAAGGTATTACCCTGGCCGGGTCGTGCACTCTCTTTCAGTGTGTTTTAACCAAATGTGAAGAAAAGGTAGAAACAAACTTAAAGCTTCTCAGCACCAGAAAGGACTTGCGATATCACTGAATTCAGTATTGTTTTTAACAGATGGGAAAACTGAGACCCAAATGGGCAGCAAATTGTCCAAGTCACATCAGTAAGCAGTAGGAAAGTCTGGCTGTCTCCTGGTTTCCCTACCTGATCCAGGGCTTTTCCCAGGTTTACCAACTTTTGGTGCCATTGGTGGCTTTTTCTGTGATCTTTTTGAACAAAATGGGTGCCCTGTGTGAAAAACAGATCATGAGCTCTAGGAGAGGAGTGAATTTTCCAAGGGTATTTCCAGAAAAACTGTATGTGCAGTCTTGCCAACAACTGAGACTGCGTACTTGTATTAATTTATACGATTTTGAATTACACCTACCTTGAACTTGTTATGTAAGAATGCTTATTTTAATGAAGGCTGTATGTATGGTCTTCTCTTCTGCCAAAAATGAGACTAATATTTTCCTAACACGTCTCTTGATTACTGATATACATGTCTATCCCTGCGTTTCCCAATGTTTGGATGCCTCTCCTCCCATACTTCCTCTTTCGAAACGCTATCAGTCAGGATTCTATTAATCTCTGGAGGCCGAAACCAATTACTGCCTTCTCCATGGGGGTCTTCCTCTCCGTCCTCTGAATGCTCATATTCTACTTTGTATTATAGTGATAGGAGTTCCTGTGTAATGCAAACAGATAACAAGCTGGGCTGTTAACAGAAAGGTTGGATATCTGAGTCTACCCAGAGGTGTCTCAGAAGAAGGCCTGGGAAACTACTTCTAAAAATCAGCCACTGAAAACCCCATGGAGCACAGTTCTACTCTGACACCGACGGGGTCACTAAGGATCTGGGTCAACTCATCAGCAACTAGTTACTATAGTTATAGAGCATCTATCTTAGTTTTGTAACCCTCAAAGCATCTACCATTCATAGAGCAAATATATATTGAGTACCAACTCAGTTTTACCGTGATAGTCAGTTAGTGAACATTCAGCAAGTATTTGTTGCATTAACAAAAGAATGAATGAATGGCATTTATAAATCTACCCATGGCTGTTAGCTGGAGAACAAATCCTACATCTTTAGCTTCTTTCCAAACCGTTGTATCTGATGTCTCATACCCTGGTCCCTGCAGCATCATAAGCAGCAGGTTTTCTCGATGGCATAGAGGCAAAACTAGATAAATATGGCTATCAGAATCCCCAGACTGTTCTCAGTCTCCAAAATGAACTGTAAAGACAAATTTATATTCAACTTCCTACACATTTTCAGTCTCTGATTTTGAATATTGTTCTTTCATTCCTCCATTTATAGCCTTTCCTGTCTCTTCAGACCTAATATTTAATTCTCCTTCTCTATATCTAAGCAGAGCCTTCCATCCTTGACCTCACTGTGCCTTTGTCCTCTTTATGTCTCTGCCAGATACCTAATAACTCTTCACACTCAATGTGTCCCCCCCCACAAAAAAAAGTGAGCTCAATTTCTTTCCAGAAAAACTGTCACTCACTGGCTTTCCAATTTTTGCCCATCACTTATACAAGTTATATATATATATATATATGTATGTATGACCCAATATCACCAGTCAGAACAAGGCCAGAGGCTGACTGCAGAACAGCCCATCAATTGCTTGTATGCAAGTTCAAGCTGAAAATGAAGAAAATTAGAACAAGTACACAAGAGCCAAAGTACAAGCTTGAGTATATCTCACCTGAATTTAAAGACCATCTCAAGAATAGATTTGACACATTGAACACTAATGACAGAAGAACAGACGAGTTGTGGAATGACATCAAGGGTATCATACATGAAGAAAACAAGACATCATTAAAAGACAGGAAAGAAAGAAAAGACCAAAATGGATGTCAGAAGAGATTGTGAAGCTTGCTCTTGAAAGTCCAGTAGCCAAAGCAAAAGGAAGTAACGATGAAGTCAAAGAGCTGAACAGATTTCAAAGGGCGACTCGAAAAGAGAAAATAAAGTATTATAATGACATGTGCAAAGACCTGCAGATAGAAAACCAAAAGGGAAGAACACGCTTGGCGTTTCTCAAGCTGAAAGAACAGAAGAAAAAGTTCAAGCCTCAAGTTACAGTATTGAAGGATTCTACAAGAAAACTATTAAATGACACAGGAAGCATCAATACAACATGGAAAGAATACACAGGGTCATTATACTAAAAAGAATTTGTCGACATTGAAACATTTCAGGAGGTAGCATATGATCAGGAGCCGATGGTACTGAAGGAAGAAGTCCAAGTTGCACTAAGGCATTAGCAAAAAACAAGGCTACGGGAATTGAAGAAATACCAACTGAGACATTTCAACAAACAGATGCAGTGTTGGAAGTGCTCACTCGCATATGCCAAGAAATTTGGAAGACAGCCAGTTGGCCAACTGACTAGAAGACATCCATATTTATGCCTATTTCTGAGAAATGTGATCCAACCAAATGTGGAAATTATTGAACAATATCGTTAATATCACACACAATTAAAATTTTGCTGAAGATCATTCAAAAGTGGTTGTAGCAGTATATCAACAAGGAACTGCCAGAAATTCAAGTCAGATTCAGAAGAGGACTTGGGACCAGGGATATTATAGCTGATGTCTGATGGATCCTGGCTGAAAGCAGAGAATACCAGAAAGATGGTTACTTGTATTTTATTGACGATGCAAAGGCACTCTACTGTGTGGATCATAACAAATTATAGATAATATTGAGAAGAATGAGAATTCCAGAACACTTAATTGTGCTCATGAGGAAACTGTACATACATCAAGAGGCAGTCATTCAAATAGAACAAGGGAATACTGCATGGTTTAAACTCAGGAAAGGTGTGTATCAGGATTATATCCTTTCACCATACCTTTTCAATATGTACGCTGAGCAAGTAATCTGAGAAGTTGAACTATATGAAGAAGAACAGGGCATAAGGATTTGAGGAAGATTCATTAACAACCTGCGTTATGCAGCTGACACAACCTTGCTTGCTGAAAGTGAAGAGGGCTTGAAGCACTGACTGATGAAGATCAAAGACCACAGCCTTCAGTATGGATTACACCTCAACATAAAGAAAACAAAAATCCTCGCAACTGGACCAATAAGCACCACCATGATAGACAGAGAAAAGATTGAAATTGTCAAGGATTTCATTTTACTTGGATCCACAATAAACACTCATGGAAGCAGCAGTCAAGAAATCAAAAGACACATCACATTGGGTAAGTCTGCTGCAAAAGACCTCTTTAAAGTGTTGAAAAGCAAAGATGTCACCTTGAAGACTAAGGTGTGCCTGACCCAAGCTGTGGTGTTTTCAATCACCTCACATGCATATGAAAGCTGCAAGATGCATAAGAAAGACCAAAGAAGAATTGACGCCTTCGAATTGTGGTTTTGGAGAAGAATATTGAATATACCATGGACTGCCAAAAGAACAAACATATCTGTGTTGGAAGAAGTACAACCAGAATGCTCCTTGGAAGCAAAGATTGTGAGACTACATCTCACATACTTTGGACATGTTATCAGGAAGGATCAGTCCCTGGAGAATGACATCATGCTTGGTAAAGTAGAGGGTCAGCAAAAAAAAGGAAGACCTTCAATGAGATGGACTGACACAGTGGCTGCAACAATGGGCTTAAGCATAGCAATAATTATGAGGATGGTGCAAGACCGGGCAGTGTTTTGTTCTGTTGTGAGTAGGAATCGACTCCAAGGCACCTAACAACAACATCAGACCCATTGCCTTCAAGTTGATTCTGACTCATAGTTACCCTGTAGCACAGAGTAGAACTGCCCCATAGGTTTTCCAATTCTATAATGTTTACAGAAGTGGACTGCCGCATGTTTCTTCCGCGGGGCCCCCTGGTGGGCTATATCTATATGTGTGTGTGTGAATTTTTTTTTTTTTTTTTTTAACCAAAGTCAACAATACTGTGTACCAAAATCATGCTTCCTTCTAGACTGAGGTTATTATTCTTTGGCCAGAGCTTCCCCTATTGCAAGCAGTATGCTAATTTCTGAGGCTACCAAGATGGAAGAGATGTAGCCCTGCCTTCTGTGACTTCAAGATTTAAAGTAAATAGCATACATGTAAAGAGATAACTCCAGCAGTATAAAGAGCACTCTTACAGCGGAAACCCCCAGCGCTATCGACAGGGATATGAGCACCCATGTCACGGAAGGCTTTCTGAGGCAGGTTGTGCCTGAAGTGAGTCTTAAAGAACAGAAGTTATTAACTGAAGAAAGTATGAGAGGGTAAAAGTGCCTGATACATCTTTGTGTTCTTCTAAAACATCCAACACAAATGTTCAACAAAAATTTGGTGATTAAAAGAAGGGTATTCATAACTTTCCGTTTCTACAATATTAGTTCAAATATAAGCTTGCACCTCATGATTTTATTTCTGTAATAGTCTGTCTGCACTCAGCATCTCCTTCTTTCTCTATCCACCATGACTTCACTGAGTTTACATCTGATTTATCTAACCAAAGCATCCCTTTTTCATGTGGAGCCCCAGGGTCCATTTAATAAGCTCCAAACTCTGCAGCCAAACATTTCAGACCTCCATACTGAGACCTCAAATCTACTTCACCAAACATTACTTTTCTGCACAAACCAGCTGTAGTGCTCAATTTAGCATATACCTTCCCTCTGAGATGCCTGGGATTGTTTTTCAGAGTGTACAAAAATCCTTAAAGAACTTTGTAAAGCAGAGCAGTCAAGCAGTGATAAGAAGGAACAGTGGGTTCTAGGGAAGATTTTCAGGAAAGCAAGGGCCAGGACAAGACTGGAAGAAGGGAGGGAAGCGTCAGAGGGGAGGGACGAATTAAAAGTGCCGGAGAAAGAGATTCTTTTGATTTACTCAAATCACACTGAACCTTTGGGATTGCAAAACTGATCAAGGACATGTTTTTGCAAAATTTCCAGCACTTTTCACTTCTTAGCTTTTTCAAAACGTTGCCAAATAAAAAAAAAGAAGAAAATGTTTTTTCCTTTTTATATCTGCAGCTCTACTCCCTGCATCTGAAAGAGCAAAGACAGCATGAAAACACAAACATAATAAAGAAGCAATATGTCAACTATCTTCTATCATGCCAGGAAGTGCTGGAATTAAAGGCAGGGGCTTCAAGTATTATCATCTTTGTTGACTTGCTCTGTCTGAGTGTCTGCTTTCTTGCTTTGCTCCTTACAACCTCTCCATTGCGGCTCCTGTGCCTTCACCTCTGTGGGCACTGACCTCTGAAAAAGCCCTCATTTTCCTGCCAGTTGCATCAACTCATTTGCAGACAGAGAACTTCATCCTTTATTAATTTCTTCCTTTACTGTTGTTCTGTAATTGAATTACGGCATGGTCTGTAATCTGTCTCTTTGTTCTCTGGCTGGTAATATGGTGCAGTCCTATTACAATTGTTGAGTAGAAGTTAGCCATATATTTTGTAGATCAGTGAATTAAATAAAAGCTTAGTTCACACACACACACACACACTCACCAATTTCTTTCTAGAGAGAATTTTGCAGCTGCTGTGGCAACAGGACAGCAGCTAACAACAACTACATGGAAATGGAATAAAGGGGACAGCAGGTCTCAAACAGCACGTACAATGGGTCCCCACTGCACTCAATATTTACCAGTTCAGGAGCCCTGGTGGTGCAGTGGTTTGGCACTGGGCTGCTAACCGAAACTCGGTTCAAAACCACCAGCCACTCTGCAGGCAAAAAATGTAGTAGTCTGCCTCCATAAAGATTTACAGCCTTGCAGATCCTATGGGGCAGTCCTACTCTGTCCTATAGGGTTAGTATGAGTTGGAATAGACTCGAGGGCAGTAGTTTTTTGTGTGTTTGTTGTGTTTTTTTTTTGTTTTTTTTTTTGGTTAAGTTTGGTCCCACAAATGGTGTGTGCTCTACTGCTAACCTAAAGGTTGACAATTCAAACCCACCCAGCAGCACTGCAGAAGGGCTGGAGATCTGCTTCCATAAAGATTATTGCCAAGAAAACCCTATGGAGCCGTTCTACTCTGTAACACATTGGGTTGTTATGTGTCAGAATTGACTCCATGAGTTTAGTTTGGTTTTATTATGTGTTTACTTTTCACTTACTTCTCTTGACTGTGCACTCCTGGAAGGCAGGGAGCGTAACTTTCATTTCTCTGTCCTAGGACCAGTCTGTCACAAATGATTAATAACAACCTAGGCTGAATGCTGAATGACTCATAGACTGATTTGTGGAATTGAGAACTAGATGTGATTTAATACGTACAACTTTCCCTAAAGCAGTGACTCCAAGCTCTTATCGCACTTCTTTCTTCACATTAGTTACGGTGGCGCTAAATTACTTGAAGGTATTTTGAAAAATTCTGAAATAAAACTTTCCCCAATTAAAAAAAAAAAAAAGATCTAGGATTCATTTAATTTCCTTTAGGCAAACATGTGCTTTTGCAGAAATAAATACTCAGAGGACACACATGGAATGTGTCCACATGACCCTGCTGGTCTGCAGTAGGGAATACATGTGTGTGTGCATGTGTGGGTATAATTTATTGATATTCATATATTATGTTTATATAATGTTTATATATGTTATATTTATATACGTACACATGCCCGCATATCAGGCCCACACATGTTCTGCTGTGACCAGGGATGCTGTGTCTCTCCATGGCTGGCTGAGTCCAGGAGTGTGGGCATGAATTAGAAGAAAGCTCACAATGTAGGATATTCCTCTCCTGGCCATAAAAATAACAAAAATATACTCAGACTCACTAATCATTAGGGAAATGCAAATTTTAATAAAATGAGTATCATTTTTATTTATCAGACTGACAATTTTTTTAAAAAAGCATGTAGAGCTGGTTAGAGTTAGAAAGCATGGGCACTTTCATGCATGTACTGTGGGTGGGAATGTATATGAGTATTTTTTTGGAAGGCAATTTGTGCACATATTTGACCAGTAGACTCACTTCAAAGAACCCCACAGCACTTTTCATGAAAATCCTTAAAAATATATACATTTATAAGATATCCGTTGCAAGATAGTTGGAAATAGCAAAAAAAAAAAAAAAAAAATTGTGTGTGTCAATAAAAGAATGTTTAAATAATTCATAATATATAAAACCAAAACATGATACCATTTATTCTAACTCATAGCAACCCTTTGGGACAGAGTAGAACTTCCCCATAAGATTTCAAGGCTGTAATCTTTGCTGTTGTTGTTGAGAAATATACACAGCAAAACATTCACCAGTTCAACAGTTTCTACATGTAGAATTCAGTGACATTTATTTCATTCTTTGAGTTGTGCAACCATTCTCACCCTCCTTTTCTGAGTTGTTCCTCCCCTATTAACATAAACTCACTACCCTCTAAGTTCCTATCTAATCTTTCGAGTTGCTGTTGTCAGTTTGATCCCATATAGATAGATCTGGAAAACCACAATGCTCAAGGCAGATATTGTTTACTAGTTAAACTATTGTTTGGTTTTAAGAAGACTTCAAGTGATATTTTTGGATTAAGATTTAAAGATTATCTCAGGTCAATAATTTCAGGAGTTCATACAGCCTCCATGGCTCTTGAAAGTCCAGATTCCACGAGAATTTGAAATTCTGTTTCCCCTCTTTGATCAGAATTCTGCTTTAGAATCTTTACTCAAAATGGTCAGTAATGGTAGCCAGGCACCAGCCGGTAATTCTGGTCCCATGGCAAAGGAGGCAGTTGTTCATGGAGGCAATTAGCCACACATTCAATATCTTCCTCCTATTCCTGATTCTCCTTCTTCCTCTGTTGTTCCAGGCAAATAGAGACCAATCGTTGGGCCTTGGACGGTGGCTTGCAAGCTTTTTAGACCGCAAGCACTACTCAACAAACTAGGAGGTAGAACAGAAGCATGAAACAGGCCTTAAGCCAATTAACTGAGATGTTCCATGAAACCATGACCCTAAACCTCCAAACTAAGGACCTAAATCCAATGAGTGTTTGGCTGCACATAAGCAGCCTCAGCAACTACTCTTTTTTTTTTTTTGTCATTGTTGTAAGTATATCTATTACACAAGTTTTGCCAGTTCAACTTTTGCAGGTGTACGACTTACTGACAGCAATTGCAGCAAACGGCTGTGTACCTCTTCCTAATCAATGCAATTTTTCCATTGCCGTTAACACCCCCTTTCCTTCTCTCTCCCTCCAAGGCTGTAATCTTTATGAAACCAGATTGCCACATCTTTCTCCCCGGGAGCAGCTGGTGGGGTAGAACTGTCAGCCTTTCTGATAGCAGTCAAGCACTTAACCACCGCATCACCAAGGCTCCTCATAGTACATACATGCAAAGAGCACAATGCAACCAATAAAGAGAATGAAAAGAGCTGTTACGTATTAATGCTTCTCAGAATATTATTAAGCAAAACCCAAGTGACAAGATAATAAGTCTAGAATGATCTCACTATATAAACATGTGTATAAAGCAAAGCCAAGTGCTGTCTAGTCATTTCCAATTCATGGCTACCCCACGTATTTCGAAGTAGAATTGTGCTCTGTAGAGTTTTCAGTGGCTGGTTTTTCAGAAGTAGATTGCCAGGATTTTCTTCTGAGGCATCTCTGGATGAATTTGAACAAAAACCTTTAAGTTAACAGCCAAGTGTGTTAATTGTTTGCATCACCCAAAGACTCCAGATATACAAATACAGATTTAGCCTTATTTCCATATATACGTCTCCATATTTGAGCATAAGGACATACATTTCTGGAAGAGTCCACATCCAATAATTAATTGTAGGTATTGGTATTGCAATGTAGATTTGTAGTAAAGGGAGGCAATATAGGCAGTTTTATGTGTTTCTTTATGTGAAAACCAATGAAAAGAGGGTGGAAAATTTCTGGAGATTTCTTACTATATAGGTATGCATGTGTATATTGTCTTTTAAAAATTTATTTTGCATTAGGTGAAAATTTACAGAGCAAATTAGTCTCCCATCCGATAGTTTGTACATAAATTGTTCCCTGACATTGGTTTCATTCCTGCATGATGTGCCAGCATACTATTGTTGGGGGATTGTCTATGCTGTAGTAATTAGCAGTTGGCTTTGTTCTTGCGTTCCTCTTAGCGTCCTTCCATGCCTTGGTCATGTTTTGTTGACTTCCTTCATATTATGCATTGCCTTTCTCTTCACCAATATTAACACCTCTGTTCTACCTATTTGGTAATTTTCCCTCCCTCTCTCATCCCCGGTAACTTTCTCATCAAAGAAAATTTTTATTTTTTTTCATATGTAAACTTTTTCTTGTTTCTTTATAATAGCAGTCTCATACAATATTTGTCCTTTTGTGATTGACGTATTTTACTCAGCATAATGTCCTCCAAATTCACCCATACCGTTAGATGTTTCGCAGATTCATCTTTATTCTTTGGCATTGCGTGGTATTCCATTGTGTGTATGTACCACATTTTGTTAATCCATTGTCTGTTGATGGACTCTTAGGTCATTTCCATCTTTTTGCTATTATGAATAATGCTGCAATAAACATGGGTGTACATAGGTCTATTTTGTCTCAGCTCTTACTTTTTTAGGGTATATACCTAAGAGTGGGATTGCTGGGTCATATGGTATTGCTATTTCTAGCTTTTTAAGGAAGCAATATATCATTTTCTAAAGTGGTTGAACCATTTCACATTTGCACCAGCAGCGCTTAAGAATTCCAGTGTCTCCACAACCTCTCCAACATTTGTTATTTTCTATTTTTTTGATTAGTGCCAGTAATGTTGGGTTGAGATGGTATCTCGTTTTAGTATTGATGAGCATCTCGCTAATGGCTAATGATCCTGAACTTTTCTTAATGTATTTGTTAGCCATCTGAATGTCTTCTTTGGTGAAGTGTCTGCTAATAGCCTTTGACTATTTTTTAATTGGATTGTTTGTCTCTTTGTTGTGGAGGTGTTTAATTTTTCCATACATTTTAGAGATTAGGCCCTTGTCAGGTATGTCATAGCCAATTTGTTTTTCCCTCAGTCTGTAGGTTCTCTTTTTCTCTTTTGTAGAAATCTTTAGATAAGCATAAGTGTTTAATTTTTAGGAAGTTTCATTTATCTAGTTCTTCTTCTGCTTTTTGTGCATTTTTAGTTATGTTTGGTATTCTATTTATGCCATATGTTAGGCCCCTAGAGTTGTCCCTATTTTTTCTTCCATGATCCTTATGGTTTTAGGTTTGATATTTAGGTCTTTGATTCATTTTGCATTAGTTTTTGTGTCTGGTGTAATATATGAATCCTGTTTCATTTTTTTACAGATGGATATCCAGTTTTGCCAGCACCATTTGTTAAAGAGACCATATTTTCCTCATTTCATGGACTTTGACCCTTTGTCAAAGATCAGCTGTCCAAAGGTGGATGGATTTACATCTGGGTTCTCAATTCTGTTCCATTGATCTACATGCCTATCATTGTACCAGTACCAGGCTGTTTTGACTATCGTGGCCGTATATTATTTTCTAACATCAAATAGTGTGAGGCCTCCTACTTTCTTCTTCTTCAATAATGCTTTGCATATCTGGGACATCTTTCCTTTCCATATAAAGTTGATGATTAGTTTTGTCATCTCATTAAAGAATGCTGTTGGAATTTAGATCAAGATTGCATTATATCTGTAGATATCTTTGGATAGTATTCACATTTTCACAATGTTAAGCGTGATAAGTTTTTCCACTTCCACACCCCTGGTTAGATTTGTTCCTATGTATATTATCTTTTGGGGATCTATTGTAAATGGTATTGTTCTCCTGACTTCTTTTTCAAAGTTTTCTTTGTTGGTGTAGAGGAACCCGTCTGAGTTTTGTATGCTGAGCTTGTATCCTAGTACTTAGCTCAATCCTTCCCTTAGTGCCAGTAACTTTCTTATGTAATCTTTGGGTTTTTCTATGTACAGAATCATATCATCTGCAAATATGGATAGTTTTATTTCTTCCTTACCAATTTGAATGTCCTTCATTTCTTTTTCTTGCCTTATTGCTCTAGCTAGGACTTCCAGTACAAAGTTAAATAAGAGTGATGATAAAGGGCATTATTGTCTTGTTCCCCTTCTCAAGGGGAATGCTTTCAGTCTCTCCCCTTTGCGATTAATGTTGGCTGTTGGTTTTGTATGAATGCCCTGTATTATGTTGAGGAATTTCCCTTTTATTCATATTTTGCTGAGAGTAGTTATCAGGAATGGATGTAGGACTTTATCAAATGCCTTTTCTGCACTGATAGAGATGATCATGTAATTCTTTTGTTTTATTTGTGTGGTGGATTGCATTGGTTGATTTTCTAAGGATGAAGCATCCTTGCATACCTGACATGAATCACACTTGGTCATGATACATTATTTTTTTGATATGCTGTTGAATACTATTGGCTAGAATTCTGTGAAGAATTTTTGCATCTCTATTCACGATGGATATTGATCTGTAATTTTTTGTTTTTGTGGTGTCTTTGCCTGGCTTTGGTATCAGGATTATGCTGGCTTCATAGAATGAATTTGGGAATATTCCTTCCTGTTCTATGCTCTGAAATATTTTCAGTAGTACTGACGTGAGCTCTTCTCTGAATGTTTGGTAGCATTCTCCAATGAAGCCATCTGGGCCAGGGCTTTTTTGTTGGGAGTTTTTTTTTTACCTTTTCAATCTCCTCTCTTGTTATGGGTCTGTTTAGTTTTTCTACCCTAGTTTGTGTTATTTGTGTTAGTTTAGGTAGGTAATGTGTTTCTAGAAATTTGTCCATTTCCTCTAGGTTTTCAAATTTGTTGGGGTACATTTTTTCATAGTATTCTGTTATGATCCTTTTTATTTCAGTTGGTTCTGTTATGATGCCACCCATCTTATTTCTTATTTGGGTTATTTGCTTCCTCTCCTGCTTTTCTTTTGTCAGTTTGGCCAATGGTTTGTTGATTTTGTTGATCCTTTCAAAGAACCAACTTCTGGTCTTATTGATTCTATTGTTTTTCTGTTCTCTGTTTCATTTATTTCTGCACTAATCTATTGTTTACTTTCTTCTGGCAACTGTGGGCTTTCTTCTTTTTTTTTTTTTTTCTGCTGTCTTACTATTTGTTCAAGTTGTAGGGTTAATGTTTTGATTTTGGTCCTTCCTTCTTTTTTGAAGTGTGCATTCATTGCTGTAAATTGACCTCTAAGCACTGCCTTTTCTTTGTCCCAAAGATTTTGATAACTTGTGTTTTCACTCTCATTTGATTCTATGAATTTTTTATTCCACCTTTGATTTCTTCTATTACCCAGTGGTTTTTAAGAAAGGTATTATTCAGTTTCCATGCTTTTTTTTTTTTTCCCCCTTGCTATTCCTGTTATTGCTTTCTACCATTACGGTGTTGTGATCAGAGAAAATGCTTTGTATTATCTCCATGTTTTGGATTTTGTTAAGGCTTGCTTTGTGGCCTAAGATGTGATCTCCTTTGAAGAATGCTCCATGTGCACTGGAAAAGAATGTATACTATGCTGCTGTTGGGTGAAGTGTTCTGTATATGACTATAAGATCAAGTTGGTTGACCGTTAGATATAGATTTTCTGTATCTTTGTTGAGTTTTTTTCCAGATGTTCTATCTTTTACCAAAAGTGTTGTGTTGAAGTTTCCCACTATTATTGTAGAACTTCCTTTTTATCTTTTTAATGTTTTTAGAGCTTTCTTTATGTATTTTGGAGACCTGTCATTGGGTGTGTATATATTTATTATGGTGTATATAATATTTATTATGTCCTCCTGGTGGATTGACTAATGATTATATAGTGTCCTTCCTTATCCTTTATGGTGGATCGTGCTGTAAAGTCTATTTTTCCAGAGATTAATATTGCCACTCCTGCTCTTTTTTGGTCATTGTTTGCTTGATATATTTTTTTCATCCTTTGAGTTTTAGTTTATCTCTTTGTATCTAAGGTGTGTCTCTTGTAGACACCATATTGATGGATCATGTTTTTTAATCCATTTTGCCACTCTGTCTCTTTTCTGGTGCATTTAAACCATTTACATTCAGTGTAATTATCAATAGACATGAATTTACTGCTGTCATTTTACTGTCTTTTTTTTTGTGGTGTTGATGGTTTATTTCTTGCACTTAATTTTCTGTGTGGAGTTCTCTTTGTGGATTTTTTTTTTTTTCATTTTGTTGGTTTTGTGTTTACTAAGTCTTTATGTTTTTCTTCTTTTCTATTTTAATGTGTAGATTTCTTAACTTTCTTTGTGGTTACCTTGAAATTTACCTTTATCTTCCTAAGTTTAAATCAGTCATTTACCTCTTGGTATTGCCTTGACTTCCTCTCCATATGAAAGTTCTATAACTACACCATTTATACCCTCTTTTTTTGCTGTGGTGCCGTCATCATTTACACTTTGGCATCTTTGGTTCCCTGTTTTAAGTCTTTTAGCTTTGATTTAGTTTTGAAAATTCTCTATCTAGGTTGCTATCTGGCTAATCTGTCCTGTGTCCCTAATCTCAGATCGTTTTTTGATGTTGTTGATTCTCTATCTGAAGGACTCCCTTTAAGATTTCTTATGTTTTGTCTGGTTTTTACAAGTTCCTTTAATTTCTGTTTGTCTGGAAATGTCTTAATTTTGCCTTTGTATTTGAGAGACAGTGTTATTGGGTATGTAATTCTTGGCTCATATTTTTTCCTTTATTTTAAATTGTACTTTAGATGAAGGTTTACAGAACAAATAGTTTCTCATTAAACATTTAGTACACATATTGTTTTATGACAATGGTTAACAACACCATGATGTATCAATACTGTCCCTTGTCAACCTTGGTTTCCCTATTACAAGCTTTCTTCTCCACTCCTGCCTTCTAGTCCTTGTCCCTGGACTGTTCTGCCACACTTGTCTCATTTTGTTTAATGGGGCTGTCTAATCTTTGGCTGAATGGTGAACCTTGGGAGGGACTTCACTACTGCCCTAAAAGGGTGTTCAGGGGCCATAGTCTCAGGGTTTCTCCAGTCTCTGTCAGGCCAGTAAGTCTAGTCTTTTTTTGTGAGTTAGAATTTTGTTCTACATTTTTCTCCAGCTCTGTCTGGGACCCTCTGTTGTGATCTCTGTCAGAGCAGTCCGTGGTGGTAGCCAGGCACCATCTAGTTGTACTGGACTCAGTCTGGTGGAGGCCGTGATAGTTGTGGTCCATTAGTCCTTTGGACTAATCTTTCCCTTGTATCTTGTTTTCTTCATTCTCCCTTGCTCCTGAAGGGGTGAGACCAGTGGAGTATCTTAGATGGCTGCTTACAAGCTTTTAAGAACCCAGACGCTACTCACCGAGGTAGAATGTAGAACATTCTCTTTATAAAGTATGCTATGCCACTTGAGCTAGATGTGCCCCTAGACCATGGTCCCCACAGCCCTCTGCCCAGCAATTCAGTCCCTCAGGGAGTATGGATGTGTCTATGGAGCTTCCGTAGTCTTTCCTCGTACAAGTTGTACTGGCTTCCCCAGTATAGTGTACTGTCTTACCCTTCACCAAAGTTGCCACTTACCTATTGTCTGTTTAGTATTTCCCCCATCATCCCTCCCATCCCTCATAACCAACAAAGATTGTTTCTTTTTGTGTGTAAACTGTTTCTTGAGATTTTACAGTAGAGGTTTCATACAGTATTTGTCCTTTTGTGATTGACTTATTTCACACAACATAATGTCCTCCAGTTTCATCTATGTTATGAGATGCTTCACAGATTCATCATTATTCTTTATCATTGCATAATACTCCATTGTGTGTATGTACCATAGTTTGTTTATCCATTCGTCCGTTGATGGGCATCTAGGTTGTCTTCCTCTTTTTGCTGTAGTGAACAATGCTGCAGTTAACATAGGTGTGCATATGTCTATTCGTGTGATGGCTCTTATTTCTCTGTGATACACTCCTCGGAGTGGGATTGCTTGATCGTATGGTATTTCTATTTCTAGCTTTCTCAGGAAGCACCATATCATTTTCCAAAATGGTTGTAGCATTTTGCACTCCCACCAGCAGTGCATAAGAGTTCCGATCTCCCGACAGCCTCTCCAACATTCGTTATTTCCAGTGTTGTTGATTCCTGCCAGTAATGCTGGGGTGAGATGGTATCTCACTGTGGTTTTAACTTGCAGTTTTCTAATGGCTAGTGATTGTGAGCATTTCCTCATGTGTCTGTTGGCCACTCGTATGTCTTCTTTGGTGAAATGTGTGTTCATTTCCTTTGCCCATTTTTTAGTTGTATTACTTGTCTATTTGTTGTAGAGGTGTTGGATTTTCTTGTAGATTATAGAGATTAGAATTTTTTCTGTGTCGTAATGTCCAAAATTTTTTTTCCAGTCTGTAGGTTCTCTTTTTACTCTTTTGGTGAAGTCTTTTGATGAGCATAAGTGTTTGATTTTAAGAAGATCCCATTTATCTAGCTTATCTTCTGGAGTTTGCATGTTGTTGGTTATGGTTTGTATCCTGTTAATGCCATGTGTTAGGGCCTCTAGCATTAATCTTATTTTTTCTTCTGTGAACTTTATAGTTTTTGGCTTTTTATTTAGGTCTTTGATGCATTTTGAATTAGTTTTTGTGTATGGTGTGAGGTATCAGTCCTGTTTAATTTTTTTTGAAGATGGACATCCAGTTTTGCCAGCACCATTTGTTAAAAAGACAGTCTCTTCCCCATTATATGGACTTTGGGCTCTTGTCAAAGATCAGGTGACTATAGGTGGATGGATTTACATCTGGGTTCTCAATTCTCTTCCACTGGTCAATGTACCTGTCTTTGAACCAGTACCAGGCTGTTTTGACTACCGTAGCTGTATAGTAGGTTCTGAGGTCAGGTAGTGTGAGTTCTGCTACTTTATTCTTCTTCTTCAGTAGTGCTTTACTTATCTGGGGATTATTCCCTTTCCATATAAAGTTAATGATTAGTTTTTCCATTCTCTTTAAAGAATGTTGTTGGTATTTGGATCAGAATCACATTGTATTTGTAAATTGCTTTGGGTAGAATTGTCATTTTCACTATGTTGAGTCTGCCTATCCATGAGCATGGTATGTTTTTCCATTTATGTAGATCCC
>NW_004444139.1:3462281-3475795 GCF_000243295.1 Trichechus manatus latirostris | reverse complement strand
TATTTTTTAGTTGTGTAGTTAATGTTTTGATTTTGTCCCTTTCTTCTTTTTTGATATGTGCATCTATTGCTATAAATTGTCCTTTGAGGACTGCCTTTGCTATGTCTCAAAGGTTTTGGTGTGATATGTTTTCATCCTCATTTTATTCTAGGAATTTTTTGATATCATCTCTGATTTCTTCTGTTACCCAGTGGTTTGTAAGCAGGGTGTTATTCAGTTTCTATGTAATTGATTTTTTTTTCCTTGCTCTTTCTATTGTTAATTTCTACCTTGATGGCGTTGTGGTCAGAGAAGTTACTTTGTATTATCTCAATGGTTTGGATCTTGTTGAGGATTGCCCTGTGGTCTAAGATGTGGTCTATTCTGGAGAACGTTCCATGCACATTGGAAAGGAATGTATACTTCGCAGCTGTTAGGTGTAGTGTTCTATATATGTCTGTGAGGTCAAGTTATCTAACTGTGCTCTTTAGGTCTTGGGTATCTTTGATGAGTTTATTTCTAGATATTCTGTCCTTTTTCAAGAGTGCTGTGTTGAAGTCTCGTACTATTACTGTGGAACTATCTATTTCCCTTTTTAGTGCTGTTAGAGTTTGTTTTATGTATTTGGGAGCCCTGTCATTGTGTGGGTTGGTGTTTATTATGGTTATGTCATCATGATGGATAGTCTCCTTAATTATTATATGGTGTCCTTCTTTATCTTTCATGGTGGATTTTGTTTTAAAATCTATTTTATCTGAGATTAATATTGCCACTCCTGCTCTTTTTTGATAGCTGTTTGCTTGATATATTTTTTCCATCCTTCGGTTTTTAATAAATTTACATCTTCGTTTATAAGATGTGTCTTGCAGCAACATATTGATGGATCCTGCTTTTTTATTCATTCACTTTCACTTTATAGGTACATTTAGTCCATTTATGTTGAGTTTAATTATTGATAGCTGTGAGTTTATTGCTGTCATTTTGTATTGCTTTTTTTTTGTGGTGCTGATGTTTTCTTTGTTCCTCTTACTCTCCTGTGCTGAATTCCTTTTGTTAGTGGATTTTTTTTTTCATTTCTTTTGTTTTAGTAGATTTTATTTTTACTGAGACTTTCTGGTTTTCTTCTTTATTTTGATGAGTAGGTTTGTTAACTTTCTTTGTGGTGACCTGGAAATTTACCCTTATCTTCCTAGGTTTGAACCAATCTATTATTACTTGATATCACCTTGCCTTCCTTTCCATTAGAAGGTTCAATACTTACACTGTTTATTTCCTCATTTATTGTTCTGATGTTGTTGTAATTTACAGATTAACCTCTCTGGTTCCCTGTTGTAATTCTTTTGGTTTTGGATAGTTCTTGAGAGTTCATTTCCTAGATTGGTATCTGGCTAGTATGATCCTGCATCCTAGATTCAACCTGTGGTCTTATGTTGTTTGTTCTCAGATCGAAGGACACCCTTTAATAATTCCTGTCAGTTTGGTTTGGGTTTTACATAGCCCTTTAATTTCTGTTTATTTGGAAATGACCTAATTTCACCATCATATTTGAATGAGAGTTTTGCAGGGTATATAATTCTTGGCTGGCAATGTTTTTCTTTCAAGGCTTTTTGTATGTCATCCCATTGCCTTCTTGTCTGCATAGTTTCTGCCAAATAATCTGAGCTTAGTCTTATTGTTTCTCTACTGTATGTGACTCTTTTGTTGTCTCAAGATGCTCTCAGTATTCTTTGTTTGTCTTTGGTTTTAGCGAGAGTGATTATGGTATGCCTTGGTGATTTTCTTTTGGGGTCTATCTTATATGGGGTTCTTTGAGCTTCTTGGATGGCCAGCTTTTCATCTTTCATGATATTGGGGAAGTTTTCTGTCAGCAGTTCTTCAATGATCCTCTCTGTGTTTTCTGACTTCTCGTCGTGTTCCAGAACTCTGGTCACTCGGAAATTTTTGCTTTCAATTGTATCCCAATTAATTCTCAGAGTTTCTTCATTTTTCTTCATTCTTTTTTCTGATTTTTCCTCAAACATAGTTGTATCCAAGTGTTTGTCTTTAATTTCGCTGATCCTGTGTCATCATTTTAAACCTGATCCTCGGCCCTTCAAAGACACTGTCCATTTCTGAAATCTTGTTGTTTATCTTTTGGATTTCTAATTGTAGTTTTTGTATAATTTCTAGCTGTGAATTTATTTTAGAATTTTGTTCCTGTATTATTTTCCTGAATTCTTCCATTTTTTGTCTGTACTTTCCAAGAATTTGTCTGCCTTTTCCATGAATTTGTGTATTTTTTCCTCGTTTTTGTCTGCTTTTTGCTTCAATTCTTGGATAGCTCTGAATATTAGAGATTGGAATTCCCTATCGGGTAGTTCTAGTGCCTTTTCTTCTGCTGGAAAGTCATCTACTGTATTATTTTGGATGCCTACTGGAACTATCCTGCCTTGTTTTTGTAAATGTTTTGATATTGTCTGCTCTGTTTGGGGCATTCAGTAGTTATTTTCCTTGTTTACTGATTGTTGATTTGTTTGTTTTGTGCTGCTTTTTTGTTTTATATGGTTATTTCTGAACAGGTGGACTGTGTGTTCTTTGTTGTTTGCTCGTCTGTTGGCAGGATGCTTTTTGATCCCTTCTCCAATTGACATTGTCAGTCGCTCAGATACATAGAACAGGGCAAGTCTAGCTGAAGAGGAGTTTCTGGGATGGATTGTTTGTGGCATGTACTATGGCCAACAGGGCAGGCTGGGAATCTGTGCATGGCAGGTTCCGATAGGCCATGCCTGTGCTGCTTGGGGGTGTGATGTTCAGCACACGGTTCAAGTAGGCAGGATGGAGGGGGGAGATTGTTGTGTGTGGAGCTAAGATGGGTATGGGAAAGAGGAAAGAGAAGAAAGAGGAACAGGAGCCAAATACTTACAAACAAACAAAAAAGTGCTAAGGGCACTTGCTGTTGGAGAGGAGAAATGAGAGACTGAGAAATGGAGAAAAATAAAAAGGGGAACAAGTAGAAAAAAAAGAAAAGAGCAAAATGAGTAAATAAAATTAGAAAGAAAAGAAGAAAAGAAACATCCCCAGGGATCCCACTGATGTGGCTGCAAGGTCTGGGGAAGTTATTTGTTTGTTTTGTTTTCTTTTCTCTCTTTCTTCATTACTCAGTTTCTCGTCTGTCTACATTTACCTTCTCTTCTTGTCTCCTGAATACCTGGTGTTAAGTGACACCTCAAACCCTTCTAGCCATGCTGTACTTCACAACCTAGGAGTAACTTCCCCAGACCTTGCAGCCACAACAAAGAACACACAGTCCACCTGCTCAGAAATAACCAAATAAAACAAAAAAGCAGCACAAAACAAACAAATCAACAATCATTAAACAAGGAAAATAACTACTGAATGCCCCAAACAGAGCAGACAATATCAAAACATTTACAAAAACAAGACAGGATGGTTCCAGTAAGCATCCAAAATAATACAGTAGATGACTTTCCAGCAGAAGAAAAGGCACTAGAACTACCTGATAGGGAATTCCAATCTCTAATATTCAGAGCTATCCAAGAATTGAAGCAAAAAGCAGACAAAATTGAGGAAAAAATACACAAATTCATGGAAAAGGCAGACAAATTCTTGGAAAGTACAGACAAAAAATGGAAGAATTCAGGAAAATAATACAGGAACAAAATTCTAAAATAAATTCACAGCTAGAAATTATACAAAAACTACAATTAGAAATCCAAAAGATAAACAACAAGATTTCAGAAATGGACAGTGTCATTGAAGGGCTGAGGAGCAGGAATTGCTCTCAGAGATCCCTCTGCATGTCTGTACAAACTAAGGGGGTAGGTCCCAAGCCACGCAGTACTGCCCAGCTGGAATGGGCTCCCAAGTAGAGAAAATAAAAGAAAACTAACAAACAAACACTTTAAAATAAACAAACAAAAAGTTCCGGGATCCCACCAGCATGGCGGCACTGGCCTGGAAGAAGTTTCACAGTCATGTGGTGTTTCGCAGCCTTTCAGGAAAAAGCAAAGATGGCACAAAGAGCCAGGTATTTGAGAGAAAGTAGGGGGAGGTGGTGAGAGGTATGTAAGAAATCAAAGGAAGCAGAAAAAAGCAACTCCAGTAGCCAAGAAGTGGCACTCAGGGAGTTGGCCAGTTCGGGCAGGTGGAATCCAAGCAGCCGGTGCTTCTTGGCCAAGAGACTGTGGCCGTGGGAAGCAGAGGAGGCCGAGTGGGGGTGAAGAAGGGTGGGGGGTGGGAAAGCATGTATCGCTGGTTACCGCTTGTTCTGGCTTCTTCTGGAAGCACCGTGAACCCCCTGTTCACCGATCTCCAATAGGAATCCAAGATGGCAGATCCGTGATGTGTTAGCTGATAGGGAACCTCTGCATGTAACTCTCCTCACTCTCTGTTCTCTGTCAGTTTCCTATTCCATTCAGTGCTTGGCTGAGTTCTTTGTCTCTTCATTTGATGCTTAGGGTTTCAGGACTGACTTTTTCTGTTTCGCTTAGTTTTTCAGATCTTTGCTGTGGAGGGACGGTGTGGTGCTTCTGTCTATAGTGCCATGTTGCCCGGAAGTCTAGTATTTTTTTCTTTTAAGGTTTTTATATATGTCATCCCATTGCTTTCTTGCCTCCATGGTTTCTGTCAAGTCATCAGAGTTTAGTCTAATTGTTCCCTTTTGTAGGTGACTTCTCATTTTTCCCCAACTGATCTCAGGATTATTTCTTTGTCTTTGGTTTTGGTGAGTGAGATTGTATGTCTTTGTGACTTTCTTTTGTGGCCTATCTCATATGAATTTCGTTGAACTTCTTGAATAGTTAGCTTTTCATCTTTCATGATATTTGGGAAGTTTTCTGCCAGCAAACTTCAAAAATCTTTTCTGTGTTTTCTATTTTCTCCCTTTGTTCTGGAAATCTGATCACTGGCAAATTTTTGCTCTTGATTGTGTACCACATAGTTCTTAGGTTTTTGTCATTCTTTTCTCTGATTTCTCCTCAAACAAAATGGTGTCCATGGATTTGTCTTCAATCTCGCTGATTCTGTCTTCCATTTTTTCAGTTCTGCTCCTGAGTTGTCTATTTCTGAAATTTTATTGTTAACCTTTTGGATTTCTTGTTGCTGTTTTTGTATGGTTCTAAGTGTCTATTTATTTTGTCATTTTGTTATTGTATTGCTTTCCTGAATTCTTCTCTATTGTTTTGCCTGTATTTTCTTTGGTTTTGTCTGTGCTTTCCTTGATCTCTTGGAGAGACCTATGTATTAGAACTGTATATTATTCTTTTGAATTCTTTATTGGGTAGTTCCATTGCCATTTCTTCCTCTAAAAGATTTTCTGGTTCTTTATTTTGGTCACTTTCTGGAGCCATCTTGTCCTGTTTCTTCATGTGATTGGATATTGTCTGTTGTCTCCGAGGCATCAAGAAGTTCTTATATTTATTTATTTATTGTATTCTTGTTTGCTGCATCATGAATTTTTTTTTATTTTGTTTTGTTTTGATATATCTGAGTAGACTGATCATGTGTGTTTATCTGGACACTAATCTGACTACATTGAAGTTCTCACCCCCTATCTTAGGGTGGCTGAGCAGAAGCTCAATTTGTGAGTGCGGTCCCTGTTCTCTGGTCTTGAATCACTGCTGCAAATGTAGGTGGTGTTTCTGGTGAGGTGGCGTATCTCTGTCCAGTCACCTGGCTGTGGGGGTAGGGGGCATCCTCCCTGGTATCTGAGTTGAGTGTTGTGTTTGCACTCTGCTAATTTCCATATGGTCAGGTTCAAGAGTGCCCGGGTCATCAGTCACAGGGTGAGTGGTGCAGAAACTCTCTCTGACAGTCCTGGATGGAGACATCTGCACAGGGGTGTTCAGAACAGGCAGAAGCCTGGTTGCAGGGAGTGGGGCAATGCAGGGGGCAAGGCAGGGAGGATGTTGCATGTTCATGGGTGCCTGGTTGGAGGGCATACTCCCATCTGTTAAAATACATTGTGGTAGAGGTTGTGCAGCCAGTTCTTGGGCCTCTGGTGCAGGTGGCTTTAGGGTGTATGAGGCACTGCCAGTCCTTGGTTCCCTGGTGCATGAGGCTGGAGGGTGTAGGAGGCACTACTGGTCCTCAGGATCCCAGCACAGGGGTTGGAGGGAGTAGGGGTACCACTGGCCCTCAGGCCCCTATTGTGGGTGGCCAGAGGGAGAGGTAGACACCGCCAGTCCTCTGGCCTTGGCCATGGGTGACTGAATGAAGTGGCGGGTACCACCTGCCCTCAGGCCCTCTGCTTGGGTGGCTGGAGGGGGTAGGAGGCACCTCTGGTCTTCCAGAACCTGGTGCAGATGGCTGGAGGGCATGGGAGGCATCTATGGCCCCCAGGCCACTAGTGTATGTGGCCAGAGGGAGTAGAAGGCTCTGCAAATCTGTGGGCTCCCAACATGAGTGTCTGAGTGACGGGGCAGGTGTATCCAAGCTGTGGCTCCTGGTTTAAGGGAAGGGTGGTGGTGATTGCCACTGGCCTGTGATCATAGTGGGGGAGATGGGCAAGGAGTGTGGGAGTACCCCATATGCTCTTGGATCTCTGGCACGGGGGTCTAGGGTGGGCACTGTGAGTAAGGTGCATGCACTTGACCTTTGCTGGGCTGAAAGGACTCCTGCCGGGCTCTGTTCATAGGTGCAGAGTCACTCCTTTTTGACTGCAGCAGGTGATGGGGGTTTCAGCTGAGAATGCTGCCTTATTTGTCTCAGTATGGACGTGCTATACAGACTTAGGTAGCAGGACACTGCTGTGGGTACCCAAAGGGAGTAAAAGGCCCTACAGGCTGGTGGGCTCCTGGTGTGAGTGGCTGAGCAAAGGGACAGGGCACCTGCAGAACTTGAACTCTCAGCTTAGGAGGCTGGGTGGTGGTGAGTGCCATTGGACTACAATTCAAAGCAGGGATGTGAAAGGAGAATGAGAGTGCCCCACAGGCCTTTGGACCTCTGGCACGGGGGGCTGGGGTCAGTGGGTGCCATGGGTGGGGTGGAGTGAGATGTGTGTACTTAATTTTTGCAGGGGTGATTCACTCCTGCCTGGCTCTGGACGTGCCAGAAGAGTTGCTCCTGCTTGGCTGTACCAAGTGATGGGGGTTTTGGCTGGGAATGCTGCTAGTTTTGCCTCAATATGGCCGCGCTGTGCAGTTTCGGCTGGCAATGTGCTGGTAATCTGCAGTTCTACATATCTGCTTCTTTTGTATTGTCTCTCCTTCCACTTGGCACTCAGTACAATTCTTCAGCCTTGTCTTTGATGCTTAGGGATCTTAAGTTATCATCTATATCCGATCCACTTGATTTTTCGGGTCTTTGTTGTAAGAGGGATGTTATGAAGCATCTGACTACTCCACCAACTTGGATCACACTCCTCTATATTGTTTTCTGAATGATAAATTAACTAATTCATTAACGTTTGAAAATTAGGCCTTCTTTAATTAAAAAAAAGTCAAATAATAATCTGCTTAGGGCATTGGCAAATTATATCTACTCTTCTGGTTACAAGTGTGGTTTAAAGCAATCTTCCCAGGCCATCAGTCTTCCAGAGGAGAGAGCCTTGGGAACATCACACTAGGCTTCTGGCTTCTGTTTCCAGTTTTCTTGTTTTTGCAGCTGTGAGTCAGGCTCAGCTATAACTCAAGGGTGCAGGGAAATCAAACCCATTCAGTACCCTTCCCATGGGCTTAGTAGCCAGCTCCAGGTGCCAGAGATGGAGATATATACATCTTTTTTTTTCTCTCACAGTCTTGGCAACTACCACTGATGACACAAGCTACAAATCTTTAGTCATGCATGATTTCTCTAAACAAATCATGTTTAATTTATTGTGTGGTTCTAAAGTGATGATAATTCTGTAAATTCAACCAAGAATTTAGGCAGATTATGTACACATAAATTTTAGAGACAAAAACCCATATATATGTACTTCATATATATTATTTTAATTCTCTATACCACCTGTAGAAATTAGGTTTGTGTTCCCACTTTATAGATGAGGTAAAGGCTGAGAAGGATTAAGTAACTGCCGCAAAGTCACACAGATGATAAACAGGTGTACCAGGATTGGAACTTCTATTTTCCTGACTCCAAATCCTTTATCATTTCTTCTGGAACATGTTGACTTCCAATTCATTAGAGTTTAGTAAAGCAGATTAACAAACTTACCTTTTCACTCTCTAGGCATTGCTTTTAAAAGCGGTCATAATTTCAGTCATCTGTATGGTTAACTAATATTTAGGATCTCCACCTATACCAATTGTATTAAGCTGAACTGATACCCACTGATGTTACCCTATAATCATTCTGAGTTCCCAACCACTGGTTTATAGAATAGAGGCCCTGGTGGTGCAGTGGTTAAAGTGATCAGCTGCTAACCAAAAGTTCCGTGGTTCCAACCCACCAGGCACTCCATGGGAGTAACATGTGGCAGTCTGTTTCTGTAAAGATTTACAGCTTTAGAAACCCTATGGGGCAGTTCTATTCTGTCTTATAGGGTCACTATGCGTTGGAAGCTACTTGACAGCAGTGGGTTTGGTTTTGGTTTGATCTATAGAAACACAAACACTAGCCATTGTTGTTCTAGGGAATCACTAACTAATGAGAATACCACTAATCACAACTTCAGCTAACCAAAATCATTTGCTAAAACACTATTTAGAAATAGACAAAAGAAAATCTTAATGTGGAAATAGACCTTTAAGAGGCTGACCATGCCCGTGGAATTCCCTGTACCTTCCTGAATTTCCCTGCAATCCAGGCGAGTGAGCCTGATTGAGTGGATGGAGCCGAGCATGGTGTGAGTACTCGGGGGTGGGGGGAGGTAGACCCTAGATCTCAAATATCTGGCTTGAAATCTTATATTTCTTCCAGGTGCTACAATGCCACCAATGATTTATTCTCCTTGAGTATCAGGTGCTCACCTGTAATATTGGTATGATAATTGATGCTGCCACATAGAGTTTATGGAGGATTGGAAATGTTGACTGAGATTGTGCAACCTATTCAATGATTCCGCAAACAGTTCTGAGTGCTTCCTTCTGGGTCTGGCACATGCAGGTGAAGAGTTTCACTGTGTGGCGTATAGTACCTGATTATTAGATAATAACCATTATTAATGACATCCTTCATGCCACGCAAAATCCTTAGTGAGACAAAAAAGATATAATCATAAAGACCATGATGCATTTCTCAGTGAGTGGAGGGGGACTGGGCAGTGAGGGCTTAATTCAAACATTTGACCAAAAGTTATGGAAGAGAATTTATTTTTTAATGTGGTTTAGCTTAAAATTTTAACTTAGAAAACTAGCTAGCCCAACCCCTCATTCAGCTTCACCAAAATATTATCAGAGTGATGCTTCTGACTTAAAGACATTTGAATAAAAATTGTTCCCAGTGACACAGGGCCACTTTTGTTTAAGTGAAATTTTCATCTAATCTTCCTCCTACACAAAATACATGCCAGTTTGCAGTATTCTTTTATGTGTGGTAGGTTTATATAAAAAAGTAAACAAGATATTTTACAATCCATATTTAGTGATGTGCTTATACAATTAGAGAGTTTATGAATCATCTTCATTATGCATTTAAACAGTTCATAAAAGTTATGAGTCCAATGTATTTGCCCTTTTTTGCAGTTGTAAACCTTTAACTACAAGCACAATGAGAACAACAAAATCAAAATGTACATTTTCTAGAGGTTTCACACTAGCCCATGCTTCACTTATGCATGAATTAACAAAAATGAATTTGCAGCATTTTATTTCTCAGTGTAATGGAGCTCAAGTATTTTATAAAGCGTAACCATACAGCAAATTCTGAGCTCATTTTAGAATAATTAGCACATTGACGTTACTTGTGTAGTTAAAAGGAAATGTTAAAATTTTTCCCCATTGTAAGCACTTTTTGAAGGCACACTGTTCTCTAAAGTGAGCGATCTTTCACTCAGAAGGAAGCTGGGAGCTCCATCTTCCTTGCATTTCATCTTCTTCCTCTTATGCCTCAATTAAAATACTAGTGCTTATTCAGACAAGTCTTAATTACAGGCCTGGAGCAAGTGAAAGAGCCGCTGTAGATTAAGCAGTTATTTTTTTTAAATGATGCATTTACCTCCAGTTACTCTTGCTTAGTCCTTTGAATAATTAAGTCTGAGCTAAGGGAGAACTAAAAGCTATATGTTAAAATGGTTTCATTTAAAATCTTCACCAAAATTTGCCATTTACTTAGCTCTTTCCTCCACCCTTCTAGAAAAAAGAAGTCAACCTTTTGGGAGAACAAGGAACTAACATTTACCAAGTTTCCCCTGTATGTCAGGCACATTTTAGATTCCTCTTTCTTTGAATGGTCACACAATTCTGAGATCAGTGTAGTCATTCCTGTTTTTCGAATGAGGAGAATCAATCTCAAAAATGTTAAATTAGCTTTCCTAAGTCACACAACACAGCCCAGATGAAGGGAGGATTTAATTAAAATTGGTCAAAGTCTAGACTCTGTCTGTTGCTCCACTTCTCCCAGCACAAGGTGACTGATAATTTAAGGTGACAGAGGTTATTTGGACATACTCAAAACAATTTTAGAATAAAACTCACTGACATTTATTTAATTTACACGAACTATACATTTTGCAGAAGAGTGTTAGAAACATCCTAACTCTAGGAAATATTAGCCTAAGGAGATGAGGGACCTTGCTGCTAGGAAACAGAGGGATGGCTAATGGGAACGAGGCAAAGCCCCAGGAGATGCTATTGTTGCTTAGATCCCTCAAAGAGGTTTTCTCTATAAAGTATTTGACCTGGTAGACAAACTAGAGCAAACAAAAGAAAAAAATGAGTAAGAAAACATGTGATTGTTTTTAACATCCATGGGCAAGCATTTACTGAACTTCTGTTATATACCAAAAACTATGTTGGGCCTTGGAAATAAAATGTTAAAATAATTGGATGGGCCGACTTCCGGCAAAATGGCGCTCTAGGCAGAAGCACTATGCCGTCCCTCCACAGCAAAGATCTGAAAAACTAAGCAGAACAGAGAAAACAACAATCCTTAAACCCTAAAACATCAAATGAAGAGATAAAGAACTCAGCCAAGCACCAAATGGAGTGCGAAAACTGACAGAGAATGGACAGAGAGGAGAGATTCATGCAGAGGTCCCCTACCAGCTAACACAGCACAGATCCACCATCTTTGACTCCTATCGGAGACCAGCAAACAGGGGATACGAGAACGCAGCTTCGTGGAGCTTCCAGCGGGAGACAAAACAACCGGTTTTTGGCTCCTGTTCCTCTCTCCTCTCTACCATATCCACCTAAGCTCCACACATAAAAATCTCCCCGCTACATCCTGCTTACCTACACCATGCACTTAACATCACACCACCAAGCAGCACAGGCACGGCCTACTAGAACCTGCCCTGCACTGATTATGACCTGCCCTGGTGGCTATAATAAGTGACACAAACAACCCATCCCAGTAACTCCTCTTCAGCTAGACCTGCCCTGCCATACCATATCGGAGTGACTGACCCTGCCAATTGGAGAAAGAGGCAAAAAGTATTGTGCCCACAGATGAGCAAACAACAAAGAACACACAGCCCACCTGCTCAGACATAGTCAAATTAAAAAAAAAAAAGGGACATAACAAACAAATCCACAATCAATAAATGAGAAAAATAACTACTGAATGCCCCGAAGACAGCAGACAATATCAAAACATTTAGAAAAACAGGACAGGATGGTTCCAGTAGACATCCAAAATAAACACCAGATGACTTTCCAGTGGAAGAAAATGCACTAGAACTACCTGATAGGGAATTCAGATCTCTAATACTCACAATTCTCCAAGAGCTGAGGCAAAAAGCTGACAAACATGAGGAAAAAATAGACCAATTCATGGAAAATACAGACAAAAAATTGGAAGAATTCAGTAAAATAATGCAGGAACAAAATGCCACAATAAATTCACAACTAGAAATTATACAAATACAACAATTAGAAATCCAAAAGATAAACAACAAGATTTCAAAAATGGACGGTGTCATAGAAGGGCTGAGAAGCAGAATTGAAACGGTGGAAGACAGGATCAGTGGAATTGAAGACAAACCCTTCGATACAACTCTGTTTGAGGAAAACTCAAAAAAAAGAACAAAGAAAAATGAAGAGACACTGAGAGTTATGTGGGATACAATCAAAAGCAAAAATTTGCAAGTGATTGGAATTCCAGACAGGGGGAGAAAACAGAAACCACAGAGAGGATCATTGAAGAACTGCTGACAGAAAACCTCCCCAATATGATGAAAGATGAAAAGCTGGCCATCCAAGAAGCTCAACAAACCCCATATAGGAGAACCCCCCCCAAAAAAATCACCAAGGCATATCATAATCACACTTGCCAAAAACAAAACAAACAAAGAATCTTGAGAGCAGCTTGTGAAAAACAAGTAGTCACATACAGAGGAGAAACAATAAGACTAAGCTCAAATTATTCGGCAGAAACCATGCAGACAAGAAGGCAATGGGATGGCATATACAAAATCTTGAAAGAAAAAAATTGCCAGCCAAGAATAAAATATCCTGCAAAACTCTGGTTCAAATATGATGGTGAAATTAGGTCATTTCTAGATAAATAGAAATTAAGGGAATATGTAAAAGTCAAACCAAACTTACAAGAATTATTAAAGGGAATTCTTGGATCTGAGGACAAACAACTTCAGCTCACAGGCAGAATCTAGGATGCAGGATCGTATCAGCCAGATACCAATCTAGGAAATGAACTCTCGAGGACAATCGAAAACCAAAAGAAATACAACAGGGAATCAGAGCAGTTAATCAGTACATGACAACAACATCAAAACAATAAACGAGGGAATAAACGGCATAGGTATAGAACCTTCTAATGGATATGAAGGCAAGGCGATACCAAGTAATAATAGACTGCTTCAAACTTAGAAAGATAAGGGTAAAATTCATGGTAACCACAAAGAAAGTTAACAAACTCACTCATTAAAAAAAAAGAGGAAAAACATAAAGTCTCAGCAAAAACAAAACCTACAAAAAAAAAAAGAAATGAAAAAAATCCACAAACAAAAGAAATTCAGCACAAGAGAGTACGAAGAACAAAGAAAATGTCAGCACCACAAAAAAAAGCACTACAAAATGACAGCAACAAACTCATATCTATCAATAATTACACTGAATGTAAATGAATTCAATGTACCCATTAAGAGATGGAGAGTGACAGAATGGATAAGAAAACAGGATCCATCAATATGCTGTCTACAAGAGATACACCGTAGAAACAAAGATGTGAATTTATTAAAAGTCAAAGGTTGGAAAAAAATATATCAAGCTAACAACTACCAAAAAAGAGCAGGAGCGGCAATTCTAATCTCAGATAAAATAGACTTTAAAATGAAATCTAACATAAAAGACAAAGAAGGACACTGTACAACGATTAAGGGACGATCCATCATGAAGACATAACCATAATAAACATCTACGCACCCAATGACAGGGCTCCAAAATACATAAAACAAACTCTAACAACACTGAAAA
>NW_004444139.1:3388052-3462181 GCF_000243295.1 Trichechus manatus latirostris | reverse complement strand
GAGGTACAGTAGTCCAGTGACAAGGGACAGAAGGCAGAAGGGGACAAGGAAGCTGGTGATAGGGAACCCAAGGTTGAGTAAGGATATTGCTGATGTGTTGTGAGAGTGTTAACCATTGTTATAGGGCAACATGTGTAGTAACTTTGTTAAATGAGAAACTATTTTGTTCTGTAAGCCTTCATCTGAAGTGAGAATAGCAGCACAATTGGAAGAGTGTAGTCAATGTCACTGAACTGTGCATGTAGAAATTTTTGAAATGGTGTACCTTTGGCTATGTGTATTTTCACCAAAAAAAAAAGTTGAGAAGTTAGAGGGTTGACATGTTGTGGGGTTGTTAACCAACATCATAAAACAATATGTGTACTACTGTTTCATGAGAAACTATCTGTTCTGTAAGCCTTCACCTGTAATACAATTTAAAAAAAATAAAAATAAAATAAATGTTACAACTAAAAAAAAAAATAATTGGATGGGTGCTGTCCTTACAGAGCTAGAATTAGCATGAGAGATAGATAAGGAAAGTAGAAACAAAACTTTAAAACCTAGTGACATGCATGTATGACTGGGATCCCGTGAGGCACACGGTAAGGCCAGAAATTTTGTTTTGTTAACTAATATAACCCAATTGCTTAGTACCCGGCACTAAACGGTGACACAGTAAATATATTTATTGAACAAAACTGTGCTAGGGAACATCTGGGAGGGCCATCTCATCCAGACTCAGGACAAGGGGGAGAAGGAAGGCTATGAAAGTTTTGTAGAAGGAGTGACATCTAAAAAAAAGCAGAAGGAGAAATAGAAGTTGGACTGGGATGAGGGGCAGCCAAAAGAATATTATGCACAAAGGCCAAGGAGAGGTGAGTCGGGCATCTCCTTTTCTGGGAGCTAAAATACTCTGTATTCTTAGTGTGTATGTTGCAGAGGTCATGTCCAGAGATTGTATAGGGAGGCAAAGAATCCTGTGAAGAATGCTTTCAGCAAGGAGAGTGAGGTGTTGGAAACTCTCTGGGTTGGATTGCTGGATCTCAGGTGTTCAGACAAGTTTGGTAGATTAAAGCAGGACTTTTCAAGCTACATTTCAAGGATTCCGTTCTTAAGCAAATTTAGAAAATACTGGCATAAACAAAGCTAATTTTTTAGATTTACTATAGGATTTTTTGAAACTTAATATGCAATATGCTAATGTGTTTTATAAATCCACTGGATGAAGATATTGTATGCATTGTTTTTCAACTTATTTGACACCAAGAAATCATTTAGGAAACCATTTTGGAAAACATGGGACTAAAGGCATTTATCAAGATAAGCTACAAATTTTGCCCCACTCATTGGTTGGTCCCGGAATTTGCTAGAAGGCTATAGAGCTGACTGAGTATCTGCTGAGGTTGGGTGAGCTCTGGACACACATATGTCCATCACACCTTGCTATGCTGGCCAAATCTTTATACCTTAGTTTGAACTTCAGATTTCTACTTATCACTCCCATTGGTTTCAGATTCTTACCCGGGCTGGATATTTGTCAAAACTTACTCCATGTAGCTGGAATCCCATCATGATTCCTAATTCTTACAAAATATCTTTTCAGATGACAGGGGCTTGTTTCTCAGTACTCTTGGAATGTCCTTATCTCCAGAGGTCCCCACCCCTGGCTTATGGAAAGCATTGTGCGTGGTGCATATACTCTTGTTGTCCTGAATCTCCTGTAGAACTGAACCTCTTTATGAATGAAATGGAGCCCTGGTGGTGCAGTGGTTAAGGCCTACACCTGCCAACTAAAAGGTCAGCTGTTCAAATTTACCAGCCGGCCCTGTGGTGCAGTTCTACTCTGTCTTATAGGATCCCTATGAGTCGGAATCGACTTGATGGCAACTGGTTTGGTTTGTTTTGGGTATGTATCAAATGATTGTGAATCACAACCAAACTTTGAATAATACTGTTTACATATCTACTGACTACTCATCTTGAAGAACGAGGCATCAGGATTGGAAGAAGATTCATTAACGACCTCAGATATGCAGATGACACAACCTTGATTGTGGTGTGGATTACACCAGAACATAAAGAAAATGAAAATCCTTACAATTGGACCAATAAACAAATCATGATAAATGGCAAAGAAATTGAAGTAGTCAAGGGTTTCATTCTTCCCGGGTCCACAATCAATGCCCACAAAAGCAGCAGTCGAGAAATCAAATGACATATTTCACTGGGAAAATCTGCTGCAAAAGACCTCTGTAATGTGTTAGAAAAGAAAGATGTCACTTCGAGGATTAAGGTGCACCTCACCCAAGCCACGGTATTTTCAGTTGCCTCATATACATGTGAAAGCTGAACAATATAAAAGGCAGACTGAAGAAGGATTGACACATTTGAATTATGGTGTTGGTGAAGAATCTTGAATATACCATGGACTGCCAGAAGAACAAACAAATGTCTTGGAGGAAATACAGTCAGACTGTTCCTTAGAAGCAAGGATGGCAAGTCTTCATCTCACTTACTTTATACATGTTATAAGGTGTAACCTATCACTGGAGAAGGACACAATGTTTGGTAAAGTAGAGGTTAAGTAAAAAAGAAGACCCCCCACCAATGAGGTAGATTGACACAGTGGCTGCAACAATGGGCTCAAACATAGCAATGATTGTAAAGATGACATAGAACCAGACAATGTTTCAGTCTGTTATACAAAGGGTTGGTATGAGTTGGAGCTGACTGGATGACACCAAGAACAGCTACAGTTTACGTTGGAGGCCAAACCTCCATGAAGTCAGAGTCTCAGCTCTGGTCTTTCTGGTCTAGCCATATTCTTGATTCCTTTCTCCCCCACTATGTTGTCAAGAATTATTATGCTTAAAGCCAAACACTCAGAAAATGAAGAGAGAAGATAGGTGAAAATAGTACTAACACAATATTTGTTTTTATAAATTGGTTGACTTCAATTTATTGTGCTCCTCTCAGATTATTGCCTCTAGGTTATGACAACACCACTGTCTTCCAATTCAAATTGACTTTTCTTTAGATGAGTGTCACTTTCCTTGGTCCTTCCATAGTAGCTGATCTTGCTTTCTTGAGTCACAGATGATGATCTTCATCTCTTATCTTCCCAATTAAAAGCTCTTTATCCTCTTTATGCACCAGATTTACTTGAGCAGGTTAGAGATAAGCTTCAAGGCCACATTCTGGGTATCTGATAAAATCGTCCTCATGGCTGTTATTTTTTTCTAAATTCCTATTAGGTTTCTTATAAATATTAAGGCTATTACTAGAGGGTTTGTTTGTTCAGCCTAATTTAAGTAAAATTTACCCAGGCACACACACACACACACACGTAAAGTCTATTTATTTTTTTGTCAAACTTATCTCGGCCACAATTGATAAGTAAGTTTTCAGAATATTTCAACTACAAATCAAGAAAACCATCACTGCTTTTACAGAGGAGCAGATTTTCAGAGATACCTTGTACCTACGGTTTTAAGGTTAGAGATGGACTTCAAGCACCAAATATATACATATATTTTTTACATTTTATAATTTTATATTTTTCTTTTTTTTTTAATTATTGTACTTTAAGTGAAAGTTTACAATTCAAGTTAGTCTCTCGTACAAACATTTTTAAGTACGTTGGTTTGTGACCCTAATTACTCTCCCTATACTGTCACAGCACACTCCTCCTTTCCACCCCCTGATTTCCTGTGTTGTCTCTACCATCTGCTGACCCTCTCTGCGTTCTCATCTCACCTCCAGACAGAAGTTGCCCATTTAGTCTCATGTATCTACTTGAGCTAAGAAGCACACTCTTCGCAAGTATCATTTTATGCCCCATAGTCCAGTCTAATCTTTTTCTGAAGAGTTGGCATCAGGAATAGTTTTAGCTCTGGGTTGACAGAGAGTCCGTAAGTGGTGTTTTCTGGGGTTCCTCCAGTCTCAGTCGCACCATTAAGTCTGGTCTTTTTACTAGAAAACCCACTTTTCTCCTGCTCCATTAGGGACTCTCTGTTGTGTTCCCTGTCAGGGCGGTCACTGGTGGTAGCCAGGTACCATCCAGTTCTAGTCTCAGGCTGATGAAGTCTCTGGTTTATGTGGCCCTTTCTGTCTCTTGGGATAATACTTTCCTTGTGTCTTTGGTGTTCTTCATTCTCCCTTACTCCAGATGGGTTGGGACCAATTGATGCATCTTAGATGGCTGCTTGCCAGCTTTTAAGACCCCAGATGCCACTCAGCAAACGAGGATGCAGAACATTTTCTTAATAAACTCTGTTATGCCAATTGACCTACATGTCCCCTGAAAGCATGGTCCCCAGACCCCTGCCCCTGCTACTCTGCCCTTGAAGTGTTTGGTTGTATTCAGGAAACTTCTTAGCTTTGGTTTAGTCCACTGGTGCTGACTTCCCCTGTAGTATGTGCTGTCCTTCCTTTCACCTAAGATAATTCTTGTCTACTATCTAGTTGGTGAATAACTCTCTCCCTCCCTCCCCACCCTAGTAACTATCAAAGAATATTTTCTTCTGTGTTTAAACCTTTTCTTGCGTTGTTATAATAGTGGTGTTATACAATATTTGTCCTTCTGTGACTGACTAAATTCACTCAGCATAATGCCCTCCGGATTCCTCCATGTTCTAAGATATTTCACAGATTCATCGTTGTTCTTTATCGTTGTGTAGTATTCCATTGTGTGAATATACCATAATTTGTTTATCCATTCATCAGTTGATGGACACCTAGGTTGTTTCCATCTTTTTGCTATCATGAACTGTGCTGCAATGAACATGGGTGTGCATATATCTATTCATGTGCTGGCTCTTATTTCTCTATGATATATTCCAAGGAAGAGGATTGCTGGATCGTATGGTGCTTCTATTTCTAGCTTTTTAAGGAAGCGCCAAATTGATTTTACATTCCCATTAACAGTGTATAAATGTTCCAGTCTCTCCACAACATCTCCAACATTTATTATTTTGTGTTTTTTGCATTAATGCTAGCCTTGTTGGGGTGAGATGGTAGTTTTGATCTGCATTTCTCTAATGGCTGATGATGGTGAGCATTTTTTGTATGTCTGTTAGCCACCTGAATGTCTTCTTTGGAGAAGTGCCTGTTCATATCCTCTGCCCATTTTTTAATTGGGTTATTTGTCTTTTTGCTGTTGAGGTTTTGCAGTATCTTGTAGGTTTCAGAGATTAGATGTTGATTGGATCTGTCGTAGCCAAAAATTTTTTCCCAGTCCGTAGGTTGTCTTTTTACTCTTTTGGTGAAGTCTTTTGATGAGCGTAAGTGTTTGATTTTTAGGAGGTCCCAGTTATCTAGTTTCTCTTCTGGTGTTTGTGCATTGTTATTTATGGTTCATATTCTGTTTATGCCATGGATTAGGGCTTCCACATTGTTCTTATTTCTTCTTCCATGACTATTATCAGTTTTTTAATTTTATAGTTAGGTCTTTGATCCATTTTGAGTTATTTTTTGTGCATGGTGTGAGGTATGGGTCTTGTTTCAGTGTTTTGCAGATGGATATCCGCTTATGCCAGCACCATTTGTCAAAGAGACTGTCTTTTCCCCAGTTACCAGACTTTGGGCCTTTGTCAAATATCAGCTGCTCATAGGTGGATGAATTTATGGCTGGATTCTCAATTCTGTTCCATTGGTCTATGTGTCTGTTGTTGTACCAGTACCTGGATGTTTTGACTACTGTGGCGGTATAACAGGTTGTAAAATCAGGTAGTGTGAGGCCTCCCACTTTGTTTTTCTTCTTGAGTAATGCTTTACTTATCCAGGTCCTCTTCCCTTTCCATATGAAGTTGGTGATTTGTCTCTCCATCTCATTAAAAAATGCCACTGGAATTTGGATTGGGATTGCATTGTATTTGTAGATCGCTTTGGGTAGAACTGAAATTTTCACAATGTTGAGTCTTCCTATCCACGAGAAGGTATGTTCTTCCACTTACGCAGGTCTCTTTTGGTTTCTTGCAGTAGTGTAATTGTAGTTTTCCTTGTATAGATCTTTTAAATCTCTGGTTAGATTTATTCCTAAGTATATTATCTTCTTGGGGGCTATTGTAAATGGTACTGATTTGGTGATTTCCTCTTGGAAGATCTCTTTGTTGGTGTAAATGAATTCAACTGATTTTTGTATGCTTAGCTTGTATCCTGATATTTTGCTGACATCTTCTATTAGTTCCAGTAGTTTTCTTGTGGATTCTTTGGGGTTTTCTGTGTATAAGATCATATCTTCTGCAAATAGAGATACTTTGACTTCTTCTCTAACAATTTGGATGCCCTTTATTTCTTTTTCTAGCCAAATTGCTCTGGCTAGGACCTCCAGCACAATGCTGAATAAGAGTGGTGATAAAGGGCATTCTTGTCTGTTTCCCGTTCTCAAGGGGAATGCTTTCAAAGTCTCTCCATTTAGTATGATGTTGGCTGTTGGCTTTGTATAAATGCCCTTAATTATGCAGAAGAATTTCGCTTCTATTCCTATTTTGTTGAGAGTTTTTATTAGGAATCGGTGTTGGACTTTGTCAAATGCCTTTTCTGCATCGATTGATAAGATCATGTGGTTCTTGTCTTTTGTTTTATCAAGGTGGTGGATTACATTGATTGTTTTTCTAATGTTGAACCATCCCTGCATACCTGGTGTAAATCCCACTTGATCATGGTGAATTATTTTTTTGATATGTTGCTTAATTCTATTGGCTGGAATTTTGTTGAGGATTTTTGCGTCAATGTTCATGAGGGATATCGGTCTGTAATTTTCTCTTTTTGTGGTGTCTTTACCTAGTTTTGGTATCAGGGTTATGCTGGCCTCATAGAATGAGTTTAAGAGTATTCCAGCCTTTTCTATGCTCTGAAATACCTTTAGCAGTAGTGGTGTTAACTCTTCCCTAAAAGTTTGGTAGAATTCTCTAGTGAAACCATCCGGGCCAGGGCTTTTTTTAGTTGGGAGTTTCTCTTCTTTTGTTATAGGTTTATTTAGTTGTTCTACCTCTGTTTGTGTTAGTTTAGGTAGGTAGTGAATTTCTTGAAATTTGTCCATTTCCTCTAGGTTTTCAAATTTGTTAGAGTACAATTTTTCATAGTATTCTGTTATGATTCTTATAATTTCAGTTGGGTCTGTTGTGATATCACCCATGTCATTTCTTATATGGGTTATTTGCTTTCTCTCCTGTTTTTCTTTTGTCAGTTTAGCCAGTGGTTGATCAATTTTGTTGATCTTTTCAGAGAACCAGCTTTTGGTATTGTTAACTCTTTCAGTTGTTTTTCTATTCTCTATTTCATTTAATTCTGCCCTAATTCTTATTATGTCCTTTCTTCTGGTACCCGAGGGCTTCTCTTGTTGCTCACGTTCTAGTTGTTCCAGTTGTAGGGTTAATGTTTTGATTTTGGCCCTTTCTTCTTTTTGGATGTTCAAGCACCAAATATTTTGAAGCTTTTGGATGAACATTTTATATGTTAGGTTTGGGTGTGGTGGAACTCACCTCTCTTTTGCTCCAGACTTCTAGTTATTCAAAGATGTGTTCAAATAACTGATGGCCAATGGAACACAGTGACATCAGCTTTATACCATTGCTAGTGACATAACCTCTGAAATTTTATTTCAAAAGTTAATTTCTCTTCAGAAACTTAATAAACAGAATGGAGTTTCTTTGTCCAAATCTGTGCCATTTTTCATTATATCAGGGCACTATGACCATGTGTGCTCATTGCATGCCATCTGATAATCTAGGGTGAATGATGCAACTAGTTAAGTTGAGAAATTCAAAAAGGATGATGTTCAGCCTAGGCGACAGTGTCTCTTTGGAGTTAATCTCATGTTCTGATTCATTTTAAGAATTCTTGAAACATACTATCCATTCCACTTTTCCAAGGAGTAAAAGAGTTTTTTGGGACATGGCCTCAAAAAGGTGGGAGCAGCGTTGACTATTGTCTCCTCCTCTAAGGGACCTGTCACATCTCTGCTTGATCTTTTGCTGCGTTGTTGAGTTCAAAAAGAGAGGGAAACACAGGGAAATTTTTATCACTTTTAACTCAGTCCACACCAGCAAGATCCTGCCTTTCTTGGCTTCCAATCTCACTTCCCCCCAAGAGTTTTGGAATTCCTCCTAATAAATGGCATCTCAGTACCTTAAAACTCAGAACCCAGGTACTTTCTTCTCCTCTTTTTCATGTACCTCTCATTTTCTGGCTCTTTACGGTTTGTGAGGTTTGACCACTCAGGTAGGTTTGCCAAGTCTCTGCTTCCTCTTATTTTCTATCACAAGTGGTTGTGTGGGTTCATCAGGAGATTATTCTGCAGATCCCAACCCTTTTTCGTTGTCCTTCCTCCATGCAGCATTCCAAGTTTTAAGATCCTGCGATAGGGAAGTGCGTGGAAAGTTAGAGACTTCAATGAGTCTTTTAGTCCAGACTTTTGCCAGAACTCTGCACAGAAATTACTCTTCTAGATTCCCCTTATGCTATTGCTTCTTCTGTTTGTGACTCTCTTAGAAAACAGTTGGGAGGAAGGGTGATTATCAAGGAAGGGTTTGAGAACTCCTGGGTTCCCTGGCCATAATACCACTACAATATACCAAAATTCTACCCTGAACAACTTACATTTTCCAATTTGGCCTCCATAGAGAAACATTACTACAGCAAATTGCCATAACATGCAAAAAAGACAGAACTTAATTTTTAAGTAAATTAGCAGTAGTAAATATAGGCATGCCATTTACACCAACTTTCAGCTTCTAAGAGACAATCAATGTGACCACCAAACCTTGACTACATTCAGATGTACAAGTCAACAGCATTCAGTGCACAGCTATTGAACTCAACAGCTAAAATACATCACCAAGCTCTATCAAGTAACATAATAAGCTGTTAATATTACATGTAAATAAAATAAAGAAGCTTATATTAGAGGAAGACTGCAGCATGTATGTGGACAATTGTGTGTTGTTAATTTATGTAAATTGGGACTAGAGAAGAATAAGATTCAATAAATGTTGACTTAATAATGAGCATGTCTATACAGCATTTCTGATTTTAACATTTTAACCTCTATAATTATAATAGCCAAAGAGGTAATGTATCAAATAATTGTTTTGATTTTCCTCCCTGTCAATGAATTGACAACTCCATTGGGAGGAAAGATTACTCAGCAATATTATCTCCCTTAGTTCTTGCAAGAATACTATGAAATGGGCATTATAATCCACACTGTTTGAAGTTCAGATAATGTAAGTGGTTTGTCCAAGGTTACGTAGTTGATAAGTGTCAGCAAATCAAAGCCTGATTGTCTTGCCCTTTCTGGGACAGCATACTGCTCCCTATAACTCTTACTGAGTATTATCAAAAGGACTATCTTTAAATCTCATTCTCACATTTCTTCAGAAGATAGGACCATCTATTCTCTTCCTGAAGGGAGAAAACTAGGAAGGGGTGTGGCTAATATGACTAGAGAGAATCTGATGTGCCCTGAGTCCTGGCAGGGGTGCACAGGATTTCTGTTCATGGAACAAGTTGCTGCTTCTCTTTGGTGCTTGTTTCATGGATGAGTGGAACAAGTGCCCTCTGAGCTCTGGACTGCAGATAGGTATAGCCAGGGGTTTGTGCTTTCTGACCAGATTCTCCAGCTGCCTCTTCACAGGTCTTTCTTTTCAGTGAGGAGTAGGTAGGAGCCAGCAGGGTGGACCTCAGGTCCAAACCATGTTTTGCAATCATTTTATCTTAATAAAATACTTATTTGGCCATCCAGTCTTTGAATATACTTTCTAATATTTAGAATCCTGGAGCAAAATAGATATCTGTCTTGGATCACAGACTCCAACAGATGAGAGGTCAATTTCAACACTTCAAAATATTTGGTCCTTGAAGACCATCTTTAACTTTAAAACTTAGATTCAAATCTGCCAATATTTGTAAAATATTTGAAATGTTTACATTTCAAGAATCCCAGGTTTTACTTTAATTGTTACTGATGTATCACAAGCACAAAGAACATAGTCTGTTATGTAATTGATGCAATCATTATATGTACAATGAATGAATGAGGAAACAAATGAATAAGGAAAATGTATACACATTGTATGCATGTATGTATGCACCTTTATGTGTGTATGTACTGAAATAAAAATCACTGGAAATAAATGTCTAAAGGGAGCTTTAGTTATGTAGACTTTATGATCAAATGTATCTATACAACAGCATATGCAGTCAAAGATTTACATCTATTAAAATTTAATGAGAGGAAATGTCCCTAAAAGAATACAACCGATCAAAACAGAATACAAAATTACTTTATCTGCATTTTAGTCTTCTGTAAATTAAAAATATGCATGGAAAAAATGTAAACATATTGGAGAGGATTTGGAGAAGATGGAATTTGAATGCCTGTCTCTTACCGTTGCTTCCCAAATACCTCTTTGGATTGGCAAAACAATAAAAGGGACCTTGTTTTTAGCAGACAGAGCTGCAGATGGCTAGGCAGGTTGATCATGCCATGGGTTGCCCTGATAAGTGACTGATGGGCCAAAACCCAGCCCAGGCTCTTCCCACCGAGTCATGCACCCTGACCGTGCTACATTCACCCAAGAAGAGGTGCTTTTTTCTTATTGGCCCAAAGAGGCTGTGCATCACAGAGCCTGATGCTAGCTCTCCTGAGACTGAGTGGAGAGATCACAGTTGTAGATTTTCATTCTTTATGTTACTAGTAAGAGCAGAAAGGAACCTGGTGGCGAAATCGTTAGGCTCCCAGCTGCTAACCGGAAAGATCGGAGATTGGAATCCACACAGCGACTCCGTGGGAGAAATATCTGGTGATCTGCTTCCATGATGATTACAGCCGAGAAAACTCTATTGGGTAGTTTTCTCTGTCCTATGGGGTCGCTGTTGGCGATAACCAACTTGATGGCACCCAACAACAACAATAACAACAGTAAGAGCAGAGAGACCAGTGATGGAGGAGAAGGCTTACTTCTGGACTATGCAGCTCAAACCAAAAGATACAACTCAGCTTCCTTCTTTGATAGACATTGGTTAGAAGAGTAAAGTTATAATATATGAAACAGGATGTGATCAAAACCAACTACTTGTGATACAGTCTGACTGCATTAACTATCAGAGAATCCTTTTTGCATCTTCTATCTGGAGCTCTGACGGCACAATGGTTAAGTACTACAGTTGTTAACCAAAAGGCCAGCAGTTCGAATATACCAGCCACTCCTTGGAAACACTATGGGGCAGTTTTGTTGTGTCCTATAGAGTTGCTATGAGTCCAAATTGACTCGATGGCAACGGGTTTTTGGGTATCTGAGCTAAAGTTTGGGGAAGAAGGCACAGCTGCTTGATGCTTGGTTGGATTTTGGTCTCTGAGTAGTAAATCTCTAAAGCCTAAATGACTCCTGGCATATAAGTACAGTTCACATTCTATCGACTTTTTAGCATGTGCCAAGCTACAAATTAGTCCACTCAAAAGACCCCTACATCTTGTCCATTGTTCTGTTCCAGCAGTCAGTAGGACTGTGACCCAAGCGTCTTCATTACTTATCAAGGATATTTGAGGGCCAAGTCCTCCCCTGGTTCTGACTGCATTCTTGCAGAATATCACAAATGTGCATGTGACTCATATGTAGCAAATATACATGAGACAAGGCCAGGTAGCAACTGTCTGCCTTTATTCTGGCTCCAGGAAAAGCAAAGAAGAACATTGGATAGACTTTATAGGGTACTGTGTCTAATTGGGTGGTTGTACCAATTAAACAGGGAAAAAACAAAGGATGGCAGAGGACCTAGTACCTTCCTCAGCAAGAAACTCTGAAGTACCACGTGCCAGACTCTGAATGATGATCCAGCACCCAGATTGCTGGCAATCTGATAAGATCACAGAAATATCTGTAGTTCTGGATGTCTTTTTCTCCTTACCTCTACAACTTTTTCTTGAAATCATACTTCTAGTGATGGTTTTGAAAAAGCCATTGGAAAGCTATTATGAGGTAATTAACACTAGAAGAAACTTGAAGAGCCTCTAAACACGTGAAAATATATGCAGTATCACCAGAACTTAGGAAAATGCAAATAAAAGCAACAGTGATATGCCATTTTACACTAAAAAAAAAGTCAGTGGTAAACATCCTGATAATATCTAGTGTTGAAGAGAATGCAGGGAATTAAACACTTTAAAACTTTGCTAATAGGTGTCTAATTTAGTACAAACACTTGGGAGAGCCTTGGAGTAATGTCTCACAACTTTAAGATATGCATGCTTTGTTGTTAGCTGCCACTGAGTGGATTCCAACCCATGCTGACCTTGTGCGTTACAGAGTAGAACTGCTCCATAGCATTAGCTTGGCTGTAATCTTAAGGAAGTAGATCGCCAGGCCGGTTATCTGTGGCACCACTGGTTGGGTTCAAACTGTCAACCTTTACGTTAGCAGTCAAGCACAAACCATTTGCGTCACCTAAGGGCTTAATACCACTCACTCTTAGGTCGCTAGCTACCTTAGAGAAATTCTCAGATACTTGCAGAAGGAGACATGTGACACAACGTTTTCATGAATTGTTTGTTGAGCTTTTCAGTAGTGTTTGTTGATGACTACAGTGTTGATGTTCTTTCAATCCAGCAGTTTAAAATAACAAATTAAATCAACAAACATAGATAAATGAAATAGATCTATATGGATTAACATGGATATGTCACAGAGATTGATGCAGAGAGAAAGGTTGCAAAAGGACATATTGTATGATGTCAGTTATGCAAATTTTAAAACATGTAAAATGATACTATACAGTCTTTATAGACATACACGCATGTAGTAAAGAATAGAGTAGCCACAGAAAGCCACACTCCAACTTCAGGAAAATGGTAACTTCTGGAGAGGAAGGGTGGGCAATGAAAAGAGAAGGAGCAGCAATAGTACCTGACACTTTTATTTCTTTAAGTGAAAATAATATGAAACAAATGCAGCAAAATGTTAATATTTCATAAATCAAAGTGGCGATTATTTTATATTACTTTCTGTCCTTTTTTATACAATTGCAATGGTTGAAAACAAAACAAAACAAAAAAAAAGAGCTGTCCATGGCGTGGTCATCCTCAATAGCTCATCACTGTCCTCAACAGTAAATCCACATACAACACAGTTACCTTTGAAGGTTTTCCCGAAATGTAGACTCATCCAATTTCTCCATCGCTCACCATCCTGGAAGGCAGTGTGCTATGGTGGAAGTAACATGGGTCAGACTTCATGGCCCTCACATTCACTGACAGTTATTGGGAAAATTATCTAAATTATCTGACACTTCGTCTTCTCAGTTGTAAAATGTAATACATATCTCATTGGGTGTTTTTAATTATAAAAAAAAAGGAAGAAATATTGCACAAAACAAAGCGTTTGGCTCCTAAAGTGTGTTAATTCTCTTACCTTTCCCAACATGCAGTTTCTAAATGGGCCAAGCACATCTTGTCTGAGAACAAATGACCCATGCCTTTTGCCAGATTGTTGTCCCCGCAGTTGGGATACTTTTCTATATTTTTGTATGCTGTGAAATTTTAACTTGTCCTATAAAGCTGTTCAAATCCTCCCTATGCCTGCCTTTTTCACAGTTGTTACCTACAGCCCTCGTTTCAACATTTAATCCTTCACTTCCCCATTATTTCTTGGTAACTATTTCATGATCCTACCTCATTATGTGACCCTGGAAAAATCAATACACGTTTCTAACCCTCAGTTCATGGTCTTTAAATTGAGGTGTTGCAGATGATTATTAAGCTCCAAAGGAATCTTGGCACAAATATTTTACAATCCCAGGATCCTATGAGTTTGTAACTTGCCTTCTAAAATGTATCAGAAAGGAGTCATGTTACTCTCACATCCCTTGGAGTTGTGGCTTATCTAGGTTGGCAGAAGGAAGGAGGAGTGGAGACCCCAGTACAATACCCTAAGGAAATTTATCAAAATGTCTTTGATAAAGAAGGGTGTTTTCAGTTTAAACAAGATCTTAAACAAGGTTGACAGTTCGAATCCACCAGGCACTCCTTGGAAACTCTATGGGGCAGTTCCACCCTGTCCTACAGGGTCCTTATGAGTCAGAATTGACTCGACGGCAATGGGTTTGGTTTTTTTTGGTTATTCTATATTGTTATGTAAATTTATTTGTGGTGAAATGAAAAACATACTAATGATTTGAAATATAACATCATATATTGGTGCTTGATAGTGAAGAAATGGAAAAAATAAGTGAAGAATCACTGGAGACAAGCCCTACTGTGAATGAACAGTCAGCCATGTCTGTCAGCTCTGGTTGATGCCTTTGTACCTTACAATTCAATTTAAAACTGGTGCCATATATTATAAACACGTTTTCTGTTTTTAAGTCTGCAACTAATTTAAAATACAATGGCCTTTTGTTTGTTTTCTGTTAGCTGGTTTTAGTAGCTATAAGGAGACTTGAACTCTTTCATTTTTTAAACTTTTTTGTTATTCCCAAAGTTAATTCTATGGTGGTGATTTTCACTTAGGGCCTTGTCACTTTTGACCTAAAATTTCTGTTACAAATTAGAATTTTATCGAAGCAAGCCATTTTAATCTGCCTTTGTGAATCATTAAATTGAAGTAGGTATTAGGATGCAGATCTAGCTTATAAAAATGTGAAAGAGTTTGGTTCTTAGGGCTCAGACACGAGTGTTGTATTGGGTGCCCTTGAGTCAATTTCACCTCATAGCAACCCTATAGGACAGAGTAGAACTGTTCCCAGAGGGTTTCCTAGGCTGTAAATTTTTACAGGAGAAGATTGCCAGGTCTTTCCTCTCACAGAGAGGCTGGTAGGTTTGAACTGTGCCCTTTGGGTTCGCAGCCAAGCACTTAACCATTGCACCACCAAGGCTCCTTCAGACATGAGTAAACATTGCAAATAGCCCAGCCAATTAACAGTATTATTCATTTCTCTAAAAGGAAAATTAGACAATCTCATTAATAGTCCTCATATTTACGTTTTGGAAGAAGCAGGAGTAAATCAACTGGCAAGAATGAACATTTTACAATGTACATAATAAAATGCAATGGATATACAATTGGGTCAAATACCAAAAGACCTAATTTTACAAAGTAGCTGAAGCCGAAGTCAAAAGTGACTATCACCACCATAGAATTAACTTCTAGAATCAACAATAAATCTTTACTTTAAAAAGTATTATTCAATTTTATTACAACAAATTGTAATACTCATTTTGTCAACTCTGGTATTATAGCTCAAGAAAATAATTTCTCAGCCTTGGTTGCTTGCAGATTGTTCCTGTGGTTAATTATGCTGCATCCTCCCTTTTGGAAGAGGCTGCATAGGCCCAGCTCACTGTTATTTACTCCTCATTGCTAACCACCACATTGTCTCATGATCTTGTCTTTCTCTCTGGTTCCAGTCCCTACAAAAGTTTGAAGATTAACCGATGTTCCTCCTTGGAGGGTGGAAACAAGTGATAATGATCTGAAGATGAAAACCAAACAAAGCGCCCATCTTGTGACAAGAAAACCAGGATGTCACCCAGATAACCCCCAAGAATACCAGTAAAAGATTAACTCATCTGAGACATGACCACCTCAAGGGGGAACTAATACAAACTTCTAAAACCCGTAATTCTGTCCCTATAAAAGCCTTCAGCTGATCTCCAGTGGGGGAGATGGTTTTTTTTGAGGAATCTATTCCCCTCTGTCTCCTGTATATCGATATATAATAAGCCTTTTGCTGCTCACCTCACCTCTGTCTCAGAATTGGCTATTGCGGCAGGCGGCTCCAATCCGCATTATTGCGGTAACACTTTGACCTTATGACCATGCCCATCCAGGAATGTTTTGTGTTGTTGTTAGTTGCCGAGGAGTTGGCTCTGACTCATGATGACCCCATGTACAACAGGAGGACATGTTGCCCCATCCTGTGCCATCTTCATGATCACTTCACGAGTCCATTGTGGTGGCTGCTGTGTATTTTGAGTGCCTTCCTACCTAGGGGGCTCATCTTCTAGCACCATTGGGCAATGTACTGTTGTGATCCATAGGGTTTTCATTAGTTAATTTTTAGAACTAGATCACCAGGCCTTTCTTCCTAGTCTGTTTTAATCTGGAAGCTCTGCTGAAACCTGTCCACCACGGACAGGGTGACTGTCTTAGTTATCTAGTGCTGCTATAACAGAAATAACAGAAGTGGGTGGCTTTAAAGAACAGAAATTTATTTTCTCACAGTTTAGGGCACTAGCCCTAGGGGAAGGCTTGTTCTGTCTGTCAGCTCAGGGGAAGGTTCTTGTCTCTTTTCAACTTCTGTTCCTTGGTTCCTTGGCTATCTTCATGTGGCCTGGCATCTATCTTCCAAATCTGGGCTTACTTTCTTCTGTACCTAATCTGCACTTTTTATATCTCTAAAGTAATTGGATTAAAATACACCCTATGCTGTTATGGCCTCATTGACATAACTAAGAAACTCTATTCCCAAATGGGATTACACCCACAGGTATAAGAGTTAGGATTTACAACACATATTTTCTGGGGGCATAAATCAATCGGTACCATTGACCTTGCTGGCATTTGAAATACTAGCATAGCTTCCAGCATCATAGCAACATGTAAGCCACCACAGTACAACAAACTGACAGATAGGTGGTGGGCAGGAATTTTAGAAATCTATTTTTGAGCAGTCCATTCAATTCCATTGTCTGTGTATTCATGTGTCAATAACATACATTAATATCTGGCAAGGCAGGATCCCCTCAAAGTTGCTTTTGTCCTAAGATTTTCTCGACTATTTATCAAGTTACCTTGGGTACTTCATTTTTTTTTTCCTAGAATATTCTCATTTTCTTTATTATTTTAAAATATTTATTATTATATTTGATTTGAATTGAAGATGGTTGCCTTGAAGTGATTGATGATTTATCATGGCTTTTGCAGACTGTTATGGATTTTATTCTGTCCTGCAAAAATTGATGTTGTAAATCCTAACTGTTACAGCTGTGGTTATAATCTCATTTGGGAGTGGATTTTCTTTGTTAAGAGGCCATATCAGTGTAGGGTGTAGTTTAAGCTAATCACCTTTGAGATATAAAAAAATGCAGATTAAGACAGAGGATTAAGCAGAGATGGGAAAAGATAGGCATCATGTCACAGGTAGATCACTAAGGAGCCAAGGAATAGCGGCTGCCACTAGGTGCCACTCAGCACGAAGATGCTCAGCTCCCTTGCTCCGTGGGTTTGCAAGCCTAGTTTCCATCAACAAGTGCCTGGAGGCACGCACTCCACTAAGAAGCCTCCTGCCTGAGGTGCTCAGCTGTCTCAGTCCATGGGTCAGCACACCCACTGTATCTGCCTTGCTCTCTGGGCCAGGAAGCCCACTGCACCATCCCACGCCAGTCTCCAGGTTCTGCTGCTGTCAGATTTCTGCGCCTCTTGCCACCATTTCTTGCAATCTTTCGCCATCTCTGGTGTATAGCTCTCTGTCTTCTGGGTCTCGGAGTTTCTCAGCCCAGGAATCCCTGGTCCAAAGGAAGTGGTCCACTCTTAGCTCTTTTTTTTGGTGGTTGTGGGTACCCGCCCCTACTTCTTTGCTTGCTTCTCTCTCCTTTTATCTATTGTGAGATAAATGGTATGACTCAAGCAAGGACTTGATTAAGAGTGGTAAGGGTGGTGACTGGGGTAAGAGTAGTGACTTGAATTAAGATATATCCCACCTTAATCCTGTCTCATTAACTTAATGGATAACTCACTCCCAAATGGGACCATACCCACAGGCATAGAGGCTAGGATTTACAACAAATCATAGAATGGAGAATAGTTATATCAGATCACAAAATGGGGGATGGCTACATCATTACATAACTGCCAAATTACGTTACATAACTGCCAAAACTCTGAAAATCATAGCCCAGCCAAGCTGACACATAACTTTAACCACCAGAGTTTCCATAAACCTTAGTTGCATCAGCAACAAACAGCCCAATCCCTTTGGTGGGCCACAAGCACCTTATTTGCATAGGTCACCCAATCAGAGTCACAAAGACTATGACTGTTGTCCTGAGGTTTAACTCCCATTCTGACATCCCATGATTTTTGTTGTTGTTGTTGTTGTTAGGTGTTGTTGAGTTGGTTCCAACTTAGTGACCCTATGTACAACAGAGCTAAACACCACTCAGTCCTTTGCCATCCTCACGATTGTTGTTATGCTTGAGCCCATTGTTGCAGCCACTGTGTCAAATCATCTCATTAACGGTCTTCCTCTTTTTCACTAACTCTCTACTTTACTGAGCATCACGTTCTTCTCTATGGACTCATCCCTTCTGATAATATGTCCAAAGTACATGAGATGAAGTCTTGCCATCATAGCTTCTAAGCAACATTTTGGCTGTACCTCTTCCAAGACAGATTTGTTCATTCTTCTGGAAATCCATGGTATGCTCTATATTCTTCACCAACAGCATAATAAAAAGGCATCAATTATTTTTTGGTCTTCCTTATTCATTTTCCAGCTTTTGGATGTATGTGAGGCATTAAAATTACTATGGCTTGTATCAGGTTTACCTTTGTTTTCAAAGTGACATCTTTGCTTTTTAACACTTTAAACAAGTATTTTGCAGCAGACTTGCCCAATGCAATATGTTGTTTGATTTCTTGACTACTGCTTCCATGGATGTTGGTGGTGGATCCAATTAAAATGAAACCTTTGACAACTTGGACATTTTCTCCATTTATTGATGTTGCTTATTGGTCCAGTTGTGAGGATTTTTGTTTTCTTTATGTTGAAGTATAATTCATACTAAGGCTGTAATCTTTGATCTTCATCAGTAAGTGCTTCAAGTCCTCTTAAATTTCAGCAAGCAAGTCTGTATCATCTGCATATCACAGGTTGTTAATGACCCTTCTTCCAATCCTGATGCCATGTTCTTCTTCATACAGTCCAGCTTGAATTATTTGCTCATCATACAGATTGAATAGGTATGGTGAAAGGATACAACCATGACATACACTTTTCCTGAGTTTAAACCACACAGTATCCCCTTGTTCTGTCTGAACAACCTCCTCTTGGTAGGTATAGGTTCTGCATGAGCACAATCAAGTGTTCTGTAATTTTCATTGCGTGCAATGTTATCCATAATTTGTTATGACCCACACAGTCGAATGCTTTTGTATAGTCAATAAAGCACAGGTAAACATCTTTCTGGTATTTTCTGCTTTCAGCCAAGATCTATCTGATGTCAGCAATGAAATTCCTTGTTCCATGTTCTCTTTTGAATCCAGCTTGAATTTCTGGCAGTTCCCTGTTGATGTAGTGCTGCAGCTGTTTTTTGAATTATCTTCAGCAAATTTTACTTGTGTGTGATACTAATGATACTGTTCAATAATTTCCACCGTCTGTTGGATCACCTTTCTTTAGAATGGGCACAAATATGGATCTTTTCCAGTCAATTGGCCAGGTAGCTGTCTTCCAAATTTGTTGACATATATGAATGAGTGCTTCCAGTGTTGCATCTGTTTGTTGAAACATCTCAAATTTATATTCCATCAATTCCTGGCGCCTTGTTTTTTGCCAATGCCTTCAGTGCAACTTGGACATCTTCCTTCAATATCATCAGCTCTTGGTCATATGCTACCTCCTGAAAAGCCTAGAAGGGCCGTATTAAGTAAGTCACTGTGCTGTACCTCTGTATCTGTGGTTACAATCACATTTGGGAGTGGATTTTCTTTGTTATGTTAAAAGGCCATATCAGTGTATCATGTGTTTAAATCTGATCACCTTTGAGCTATTAAAATTGCAGATTAGTTCAGAGGAGCAAGCAGAGATGGAGGAAGAGAGATATCATGCCACTTGAAGATCACCAAGTAGTCAAGAAATAAAGCCGAAGAGACAAGGACTTTTCCTCAGAGCTGACATAAAGAGAAAGCCTTCCCCTACAGTCAGTGCCCTGATTTTGGACTTCTAGCCTCCAAAACTGTGGGAAAATAAATTTCTGTTTGTTAAAGCCATCTACTTGTGGTATTTTTGTTATAGCAGCAATAGACAACTAAGACAGAGACATCTTTCTCTTTGTGAATCTATGTAATATCAATCTTAGCATTTTACTTTAAATTAATCCTCAAAAAATGTTAAGAATTTTCATATAGAACCTTTTTTTAATGAGCCATGGTCTATTTAGAATTAAAGAAATAAAAGTTAATGTAGTTTTTACAGAATTAGTAAATGTTTTCATTAGAATTATGATATAATATAATCTATTATGCCTTGTGTTATTTAAATTTTCTAAACTTTGTTGGTTCAAAAAACCATAATAATCTAAATTATCTAGCTAACGTGCTCTTCCTTAATATTCATAGTAGCAACCAATTTATATTTCTATTTATTTAATTGTCTGATGATTTTTTATTGGTATTTAACATAAAATTAACAACCTATATAATCAACATTATTTTTGCAGCGTTTTATTCTGTCCATAGTAAACAAATATTTATATTTCAACAAGTATAAAACTTTAAATGTATAAAGTAGGAAGAGAAATGTTCACTTAAAATTATGGGAAAAATTCTTACCTATATCTGAATATTAGGCATTAACAGATCTAGATAACAGGTGTTATTCATATTAGTGTCTTTATTGTGATTAAACGGATGGTAAACTATCTGATCACAGAATCAAAAAGAGCAGAAATAACTTTCAAGTAGACATTTGACCATTTGGTCTTTCAAAGACAAGTAGAACCCAAATACCAGATTTGGGTCAAATACCAAAGTGCATTTCTAGTTTGTTTGTATTTATGTACATTGCAAATGATAATGTAAAATTTCTTCAATGCATTGTATATCTAAAACCTAAGCCAAGCTCTCTTGATTTAAAAAAATGGTTTGGGTAAACATTGTGAATATATTTTTATAATAGGTGATTTTTGTTTGTTTGTATGATTAGCTTAGTTTTCTACTAAGCATTCTCCCTATACATGATGCTAGGCAGTACTGTATTAAAGAGTATCAGGCAATACAGGATTAAAAATGTTGTATGAAATAAAAGAGGATTTTTAAAATTTAAATCACACAATTGGAGAACTAAAAAACACAGACTAATTGCTTTAAAGAAATTCCCTGGATTATAAAGTTTAGAAGAAATTTCATCAAAGTACCAAATTGGTGATATAGCCAAAGATGTCAAATATATGCTTGTCAGTCTCTTTTGTTTTTAGTACGAAGTTTCCACTGATAACAGGAATTATGCTCCACTATGTACAGAAGAAGAATCAATGTTTTCTGTAGCCTAGAAACTACTAAAAAAAATGAATTTTTTTCCCCCTTTAAAGCTGTGTCAAATATTCTGAAGAGAATGTTTTGAGTTGGATGTGAATGATAGCCGCATGCTCGAACTCGGAGTCTGCCATTCTTTGGCAGGGAGGTCAGGATTTCTAAAAAAATTAGACACACACTCACAGACACATTTCAGTTTTCAGCATTCCACACATCGCATTCTCTCCCAGACAATGACACCCAAAACTCTACCCACTATTCCACAAGAGGCCTTCAGCCTGGCCATAAGTCAATTAATGGCATTAAAGACACAGGCATTAAAGATCAGAAAGTTTGCCTTTCTCTATGCAGATTTGAAGACCAATCCCAAAGTTTTGTTTTGTTTTTTTAATTTTATTACTGGGTCATTAGAAGTCAGACGGAAGTAAGATATATGGGGCAAACTCTTAAAGAAAACAGTTGCTCAACCATTTCCAAAATTATATTTTATAGCTGTGTTCAACACATAAAAACATCGTTTTGAAATTTTGAATACTTTGAACATAAAATCCTTGGGGACAAATACCAACACCACCGATCATTAGGATGTACTTTGACCATTTATAGCCAAGATACAGCTATGGGCACTGAGAATCAGTACTAAAACATCTCTTCATCTTCTCAGATTGATGAATCTCTCAAGAACAAAGTTCTTGAAAATGATTTGAAGGAAAATATCAAATCTCATCTAGTCTGTCTGCAGAAGATATTTTCCTGACACTGGAGCTAAAAATTTCTGTTAAACACATGAATAAAACCCTCTTCTCAGTAATAATATTTCGCAATAGCCCTTGAGAATCTATTATGTGCTGAGGTGGGGCACCTACATGAACCATTTCAACCCTCAAAACCTCCAGTGTCTTACATGTATTGTCTCACTTAATTGCTTAATTTTCACAGCACACTATGACTGAAGGACTAATGTTACTACTTTTCATTTGAGGAAATGAGACCCAGACAGGTTAAGCAACTTGACCCAAAAGCCCTCCACCTGGAAGTGGTGGAACCAGGACATTAATCAATGCAGTCTGACTCCAGGGCCTTCTTAATGATATCCACTGCTGAGCTTAGTTAACCCATGCTCCACTCTATCTTTGGCAAAAAAACTAAAAACCAAACCCATTGCCATCAAGTCAATTCCGAGTCATAACAACCCTATAGGACAGAGTAGAACTGCCCCATGGGGTTTCTAAGGCTGTAATCTTTACAGAAACAGACAGCCACATCTTTCTTCCACAGAGCAGCTGGTGGGTTCGAACTGCCAACCTTTTGGTTAGCAGTCAAGCCCTTAACCACTGACCACCTAGGGCTGCTGTAAGAAATTGACAAAAATTGAGTGTCTTAAAACAACAGAAATTTATTATTTTACAGTTCTGGAAGCCAGAAGCCCAAAATCAAGGTGTCAACAGGGATGGTTTCTTCCGGAGGCTCTGGGGGGGAAATCCACCACCCCTCTCTCCTAGTTGCTGGTGGTTGGGAGTTTCTCTGGTATTTTTGACTTGTAATTGCATAATTCAAGTCTCTATCTGCATCTTCACAGGGACTTCTTAATAGCCAATACAGCCAGGAGCTGCTTAGCTATTATCAAACAAAACTGTAAGTGATAGCACTGGATGTGGCTTAATTAGCAGCTGTTCAGACCAAGGGGAACCTACCCCTCCTGTCCATTGTCCTCAAAGCTCTGTGTGTGGCTCAAGCCAGTCAAACCCAGTTTACTAGCCTACATGCCAAAGAAAAAAATGCAATTTGTCTTACTGTGCCTGTGCACCATGATATATAGTTGATGTTTGTATGTACTTCCTTGTGAGAGACGGTATAAAAGGTTCTGCCTCCCTTTGTTAGGAAAGCTTGACATGAGGTATACACTTCCTTGCTCCTTGTCTTTGCGCTTGCAATAAACTCTTCCTCCCTCCTCACGTTGGTGGGTCTTTATTAACAAGAAGCTGCACTGAGCAGGACATGCTTTGGGTAACATTCTCTCTTTGTTGGTCTCCCCTTCTCTTCCCTTATAAGGACGTCAGCCATTGGATTTACGGCCCACCTTAATCCAGGATGATATCAACTCAAGATCAGTAAGTTAATTATAGTGGCAAAGATCCTATTTTCAAATAAGGACACATTCCCAGGTTCTGGGTAGACATATCTTTTGGGGGACTACTATTCATCAATTACAAATGCCAAGGGGAACTTTTTGAAAGGTTTGATTCCATTGTCCCATGTTCTTTCACATGCATTTTTTGAGGCCATTAATTGCACTGATGATGGCCCTAAGCAGCACCCCAAGCTAGACTATGAAATAACCTTTGTTTACCTCACTAACTAATGCTCTTCTCTCTCTTTCTCTCCAATCAAAATAAGTCAAAGTTCTCAGAAAGGCCTAGATAAGATGCATAACATCTCTGACTTCCTCTCCTACTCTAGCAGACACACACCACTCTGGGCTTGCTTGGAATCTTGCTATTCCTTAATTCACTGGGCATCTTGCTATTCCTCAAACTCATAGATCTTGCTCCTGCCTTAGGGTTTTCATGCTGTGTTTGCTGTGTTCAGACCGCCCTTCCCCGGATATCCATGTAGTTAACTCGTTGACCCCTTTCAAATCTTTGCTCAAGTGTTACTTTCTTGATAAAGCCAACACTGATCTCTTTATTTAAAAACAACCCCACCTGAACAGATTCTCCTAATACCGCTTAACCTCTTCTGCTCTTCTTGTAATAGTTATCACCTTAGAATATTCTACATATTTACTTATTCATTATGTTTGTGTATATTGTTTGTCGGAAACTCCTAGAACATAAGCTCCATGAAAACAAGAGTTTTTTTATTTGTAGCCTTCATCCATGCATCCTAAGGAATGTAGATCAACACTCAATGCACAGTTGATGCATAATAAATATTTGTTAAATAAATAAATACACTGAAGGTAGAAAAGTTTGTAACAGGGAAACAGTCATCCTTGACATTTCATTGTCATATGAGCTAAGAAAAACACTTCTATTCTAGACAAAAATTAATTTCTTCAAAAAATATTCATTGCTCTTGATTTAAGCTGACTTTGAAGTTTCAAGTTATATTAAAGGAGAGAATGATATTTAATGTTTAGTAAAAGGAAATCTGGATATAAAATGTAGAGAAACACTGCTATAAGGGACCAGGCTCTGTTCTGGGCATGTAGCAAGTGCTCAATAAATCCTGGTTGAACGAATAGTCGTTAAGTACTATGGGGTGCAGAGGAGATTAGAGGCCACATATTGAATAGTAATCACTGACAAAAGTTCACATCAAATCCTATGTAAGCATATAGTGGTTTACTGGAGCAAGTCATAACTAAAATAAGCTAAGACTTTAAAATGACTAATGACGACCACCTGGGATCCAGAAGTGCTGAAGCAAAACTTCAATATAGTAGCAGGTTTGTAGAAGCTGTTAATAAAGATTATGTCATTTGAAGGTTTGCTAAGAAATATGGAATTGTTAGAAAAGCTAGAAAACCAAACTTTTCTGAATAATTTGGAGCCACCATTTTTTTAGCTAAAATTAATACTCTCCAGTCTTTTCTTGCATCACTCACATTCCCATATCCCACTTTTCAAGTATTTATTCCAAATATTCAAACGTAGTGTGCAACCTCAGATCTGCACATTACCCCTTACAGGATACTCCCCTACACTTAGATAATTTCACCTAGATAACTTCCTGGTGTCTTGTAAGACTGAGCTCAAAGTTTACCTGCTCTTCCAAGCTCTCTGTCTCACCTAGTCTAGAATAGGAGTCCCTCCTCTGTATTCCCACAGCACCCTGTCACATCATTTATCACAAGAGACTGTAATTGTTTACATGTATATGTAAGCACCGCTAGACTATGAATTCCCTAAAGATGAACCTTGTGTCTTTTATCTTTGTATCCTGAATGCAGAGCATAGGAGCAGACACATAATTTGTGCTCTGTAAATGGACCTCCGTTTTTTTCTGTGTGCAAATATATCATACGCACTTTGATGACAGGACTGTGTCTTTCATACCGATATATCTACAATAGTACTTACAGCGGGTTTTTTATTATTGTTATTGTTAGGTGTCATTGAGTCAATTCCAACTCATAGAGACCCTATGAACAACAGAACAAAACACTGCCTGGTCCTGTGCCATCCTCACAATGGTTGCTGTGCTTAAGCCCACTGTTGCAGCCACCATGTCAATCCATCTCATCAAGGGTCTTCCCCTCTTTGCTGACATTTTGCTTTACTAAGCATGATGTCCCTCTCCAGGGACTGATCCTTCCTGATAACACTTCCAGAGTACATGAGACAAGCTCTCACCACCCTAGCTTCTAAAATGCATTCGGGTTGTACTTCTTCCAAGATAGATTTGTTTGTTCTTTGAGAAGTCCATGGTATATTCAATATTCTTCACCAACAACACAATTCAGAGGCATCAATTCGTCTTTGGTCTTCCTTATTTATTGTCCAGCTTTTGCATGTATATGAGGCAATTGAAAACACTATGACTTGGGTCAGGTGCATGATAATCCTCAAGGGACATCTTTGCTTTTTAACCCTTTAAAGAAGTCTTTTGCAGCAGATTTGCCCAGTGAAGTATGTTGTTTGATTTCTTGACTGCTGCTCCCATAGGCATTGATTGTGCATCCAGATAATATGAAATCCTTGACAACTTCAATATTTTCTCAATTTTATCTTGATGTTTCTTATTGGCTGAGTCTTGAGGACCTTTGTTTTCTTTATGTTGCGGTATAATCCCTACTGAAGGCTGTAGTATTCACAGAACTGTAGGAAACCCAGGGTTTGGCACACATTAATTATTCAGAAAATTGTGTAGCCATTAGTGGTAGCTGATTAACCGATGTAAGATTCTTTTCATTAGTATAACATAATATTCATCAAGGATTAGCGCAAGAAGAAGAAAGCACAAAGTTCTTAAAAAATACTAGCTAATAGTATGTGTCCTCTTCTACTTTTTGTGGCAAACTCCTATTGGTAGTTTAAGACTGGATCATAGTTTCACTTCTTCCAGGAAGCCTTTAATGACTCTCCATCACTGTTCCTAGACTTAATGTTCTTCTGTAATTCCTAGCATTCTGTTGTGTAATATGGAAATTGTTCTCATCACAGTCAGCAATGAATGATGGCCATGGATTCATTGACAACTGAGTTTCTCTCCTTCAACTGATACCATGATCAACTTCTGAATTCTTAAAATTCTGTACTCTGTTGAATTCCTAGACATAATTCTAATTTGGTTTCATTCCTTTATCTCTGATTATTCCTCCTCAGGTTTCTTCGCAAGGCTGTGCCTCTCCCTCTCAATAATGACTTCATTGACTTCTCTCTTGGGAAACATGTCCACTCTAACGGCTTCAAAAGTCACTTCTACATGAAAGACACCAACATTCGTATCCATTCTAAGCTTTGACTCCACATCTCAAATTTCTTTTAAAATTTTCCTGTTAAGATTACCCTCTGTCATACGAAACTCAAAATTTTGTTAGATGCAGACCAGATCCCAAGACACAGTAGCCTCAAAAATTTTTTAAATTGGCTCCCAATTTTTCTAAGCATGAGGTATCAGAAAGAGTTTTATAATGCAAAACAAATGTTAGTGGATTGTCCATTTTTAATATATTTCTTAATTCATTTATATTAATTTGGAGAGGTGCCTATACTCACATAAACATTAATACACCCACAGAGACACACACATCTGAAGCATTTAGGATAAATTCTAATCTCTTTAACTTCATCTTTGCTCTTGGCTCAGTCAGCAGCATCCACACTGATCTTCCTGTTGTTACTCAGATATCTCAGGTTCATCCTGTTTGAGAACTTTTCATTTGTTCTTCTCTCTGCCTAGAATATTTTGGTTCAAACCTGGATCATTTGCATAATGTATGTCTCTACTCTAATATCACCCCTTCAGCATTTGTCCCTGACCACCCTTTCTAATATAAACCCCCATTCATCTCTTTCCTTATTTTGCTTTATTCTCTGAAATTATAATTGTGTTTGCATGTTAATTATCTTTCTGTTTCAACAGAACATATGCTTTGTGAGGTACTTCTTTATCTCCCATATATGAAATAAAGAGTAGGGGAACAAATATTTATGGATTAAATGTACAAAAGAATAATGCAATATCCCATTACCCACTGTGGAGAAGACAGAGAAAGTCCCTGCCAGGGGAGTCAAGACCAGGTTGGCATTGATAGAATAGAGCTGTTCCAGGTAGGGTAGAAATATAAAGAGCCAGAGATCAATGATATTCTTTCCCATAGAATAACCAGAGTCAAAATGAAGGAACCTTCTCCATGTCCTCGATACAAACACTGGAAATGGCCAGTACACATACGAAGAGAAAAGAACGAAAAGAACGGGTTCAATGAAATTTTTGCAGGTAATCTCATCAGTTTGTCTTCTGTGCTATATAGTTGGGAACATTCCTAGATAAAGGCACAAAGTCAGGTCATGGCAAAATGCCTTGTTATTTGGTACTTTACAGCATGTCTGTCTGTCAGTTCTTGCTGATCTCAAGAAGACAAGAGTCCTAACAACTCCAGAGAAATGTCCTTCAGTTAGCTCTTCTGCTGAAATTCTTTGGCAGGCTCTTTCACAAGCAATTTTTTTTTTTCTCATTCAGCTCATTTATTATAATTTCTTTCCTCATTGACTCATTAACGTAAAATCTTTTCTAAGACAGTATTATAATAGTGCTCATTACTGCAATTACTATTTATTTCTATCAGCTCAATAAGCATCTCTAGGCTAAGGCTACCCCATGCCATGCTAGCCCAGGCTCCTTTGAGGATCGGTTGCTTTATTTATTTATTTTTATTTTTTAAAATAATATTTTATTGTGCTTTCAGTCAAAATTTACACAGCAAACTGGGTCCCCATTTGGCAATTTCCGATACAAATTGTTCAGTGAAATTAGTTATATTTTTTAAAATGCATCAACATTCTCTTTAATTGTGGTCTGTTTGTTCTCTTTTCCAGTGCTGTGGTTTCCCTGCCCCCTTTGCTTTAGAGTAATTGTTGACCTTTTGGTCTCATATGGATGGTTTTTCAATGGATCATCATACTCAGGGGTAATATCCTTTATTTTGCATGCCAAACTGTTATTTCACTTAAAAGGTGACCTCAGGAGATAGTTTTTGTTCAAAGTTTGAAGATTCATTAGGGTGATAGTCTCAGGGAGTCGTCTATTTCAACTGGTCTGGTGAGTCTGAATTTTTAGGAATTTGAGTTTTGTTCTCCGTTTTTCTCCGGTTCTGTCAGGGTCCATCAATTGTAGCCCTGATCAGAATTGTTGGTAATGGTAGCCGGGCACCATCTAGTTCTCCTGGTCTCAGGTATTAGCCCTATAGATTAGCTTCTTCTCTGAGACTTTGGTTTCCTTCTTTCTCTTTTGCTTCTGATGAGTAGAGACCAATAGTTGTATCTTAGATGGCTGCTAGCAAGCATTTAAGACATCAGACAATACTCACCTCACTAGGATGCAGAACATAAACTATGTATGAACAATATTATATCAATTGACTGAGTTGTCCCATGAGACTAAGTTCCTAAGCCTTCAAACCCAGAAAACAAATCTTGTGAAGTGTTTGGCTATGTCTGAGAAGTCTCTGTAACTGTGTCCTCTATGAACATATATGCATGCACACACATAGCTATATGTACACATACATATGGATACTTGTATCTGTGCACACATATGTACACACCTGTACCTACCGGTAAACGTATATGCTTATACACTTGCATATGTGACCATACACTCTTTTTTTGGTTATTTCTGGTGTTGTTGCCAAATTATATATGTCATATTCTTCAGGACAAATATCCTTTTATTTTAGGTGGTTCTTAGTGGTATCATTTACTTTGGCCAAGCTCTGCTTATTATATCCACATTCAGTGCTACCTTTCCCATCACCAAAAAATAACAATTATCTAGGAAACAGAGAGTGATTCCCCTCCCCTCCCACCCATCTCTGGAAACCACCAATGAACATTGGTCTCTATACATATATATATATATGTATTCTTGTCTTCTTATAAAAATGGGATCATATAATATTTGTCCTTATGTGCTTGATGTATTTCAGTTAGAATTATGTCCTCCAGATCCATCCATCCATTTTATTATGTTTTGTGGACTCAACACTGTTCTTTACGATTGCATAGTATTCCATCATATGTATGCACCACATTTTGCTTATCCACTCATCCATTGAAGGGCACTTAGGCTGTTTCTATTTTTTTGCTATTGTGAACATGGCTGCAATGAATATAGGTGTGCATATGTCTGTCTGTGTCTATTTTATTAGATCTCTAGTGTATATACCTAGGTGTGGGATTGCTGGATCATAAAGTATTTCTATTTCTAGAATTTTGAGGAAGTACCATTATCATTTTCTGTAGTCGTTGTACTATTTTACAGTCCCGCCAGCAATGGATAAGGGTTCCAATCTCCCTACATCCTCACCAATATTTGTTTTTTTTATGAGTGCTATTTTAGCTGAGGTCAGATGGTATCTTATTGTAGTTTTGATTTGCATCTCTCTCATGGCTAATAATCATGAGAATCTTTTCATGAGTTTTTGGCTGCTTGAATGTCTTCTTTGATGAAGTGTCTGTTCATGTCCCTTGCTCATTTTTTAATTGGGTTGTTTGTCTTTTTGTTGTTGAGCGGTTGAAGTTTTCTATATATTTTAGAGATGAGACTTTTATTGTACATGTCATTTCTGAAGCATTTTTCCCAGTCTGTAGGTTGTCTTTTTACTCTTTTGATAAAGTCTTGATGAGCATAAGTATTTAATTTTTGTGAGGTCCCAATTATCTATTTTTTCTTCTGCTATTCATGCATTTGTAGTTATATTTGTTAGTGTTTTTTTTCTTTTACTTTTTAAACATTGGATCCTCTGGTTTTCTCTATATATTTTATTTCAGGAACTTAATGGTTTTAGGTCTTTGATCCCTTTGAGGATTAGTCACATTAAAAGTCTGAACAATTGTGTCTGTGCAGGTGTGTGACTATGTCATTCCTAACTTAGGTGCCCTAATGCCTGAAGACTTCAGCCCAAACTTCTTCACATGAAATTAGCTTGCTGTTCCATCCCATTTCCTGGTGTCAACAATGTCCTCAGCTGGATTTATCGAATGCCTACAGATCTCCACCCTCCTTCCTTTCAACACTGCCGGATATACGACTGCAAACTGCCCAAGTGACCTTTCCCAAGAAGGAGATTAACTTTTCAACTGATGGTTCCTTTCCCCCAAGAGACCATTAGCACAATGTCTTTTCACCTCTGTTGTCACAATAAGTTCAAGACTTGCTGTCCCATCTACTGCTCTTTAGTTACCTAGTTTAATTCAAGCTCCCTTGCCTGAGAGATCTCTTAAAATACTTCCTGTGAAATTATAATCTGCAAAGACTCTAACCACCATATTACATATCCAATCACTTTGAATATTCCTTTTACCTTTTATTCTACAAACCTGGCTCTCCCCTGAAGTAGTACTTCCCCTGCAGACGTCTCAAGAGGTAAGAATTGTCTTGTTTCATTGGGCTTGCAAATTTCTGCAGAAACTCTCATCAAGTGTCCTCCTTGGTCTCTGTTGCTACGTCCAGAAAATTGTTTCTCTCTCCTCCCTAAATCTCCCAGCTCCTTTGATGTATATTACCTCGAATTATACCATCCACAGTTTTTCTTTGTTGCAGTTTTCTACCCTTTCTACCAATCATTCTCATGTTCAAAAGATTTTAGCACCTGAATTAACTCTTGGTTTCTCCACTAATCTTCCTGTCATCAATAGATGACTCAATGTCCATCTAATACTCTGGCTTCTTGATACTTTGTCCTTTTCTCCTTCAATCATCTCGTCTTTCACCCCATCTTATTTCTTCCAACCGTTCCTATTTCTCATACCATTTCTGAGATATGTCCTTCCCAGTAACTAAAACACTGCTAAAAGCTCCATTGATCATCCAATGTTGTAGGTAAACACGTTAAACCAAACCCATTGCCTTCAAGTTGATTCCGACTCATAGCGACCCTATAGAACAGAGTAGAACTGTCTCATAGGGTTTCCAAGGAGTGGCTGGTGGATTTGAACTGCCAACATTTTGGTTAGCAGCTGATCTCTTAACCACTGCGCCACTAGAGCTCCAGTTGTTGCAGGTAGAAACACTAATTCTTCCATCCTATTTCCTCTAGATCTCCCATCCCAACAAGTCTTAAACTAGGACCTCCAATGCACTAGGAATTTCATCTTTTATTTTCTATGTTCCTTTATGTTGTCACCTCCTTCATTAACTAGTTCAGATTCTGTGTTCTGTCATTATTATCATCAATCCTTGCATATATCATACTCAACCTTGCTCATTCTTCCCTTTGTTATAACTATGTACAAACCACAACCCTGGTTTAAATCCAACTTTCTGTTATTCTTGCCTGCACACTTGCAACTGATTGAAATTGGAGAAAATCACATTACATGCTGACTGGACTCACTTTAAATTTATGACTTAAGCCCTTCCCAGAAAACCTGTTTATTATATTTCCCCAGACAATTCCGTCTCCCACTTTCCAAAACAATTACTCTTCACATTTTCTTCACTCCTTAAAATATCAAATCCCTTCTACCTCTTCATTTTCATTTGATGACCTTGCTTCTCATTTTTCTGAGAAAAATAGATGTAATTAGAAAACTTATTCCACCTCACACCATCAAATCTATTAACCCACTTCCTTCTTACACTCCCTTGTTCTTCTCAAACAGTAAATGAACTCCTCAGGCCCCTATCTAAGACTATCCCTCCACTTGTGACCCTGAATCTCATTTATTCTTGTCTTCTAAAGTGCTTTGGTCCTAAATTTCCCATTTTCTCTGATACCATCAACTTTTCTTTCACTATTGGATGGTTCTCCTCAACTTGAAATTATGCTTAATAAATATCCATCCTAAAAGAAAGTAATTTCCTTTGGTCTCATATCCCTTTCACTACCCCCCCCCCCATAGAGAAAAATTAACAGGAAATGTTGCTTACACTAGCTATTTCACTTTCTCAACCCTCAGTATCTTTTGAACACAATTCAAATGTGCCCTCATCCCTATCACTCCCCTGAACCACCTCGTCCAGAAAGCAAATTTAGTGATCTATGTCCATCCTTCAGCTTACTCAAATCTTCACAGCATATTTGCAACCGTTGATCACTCTCTTTTTTGAAATAATTTCTGCACTTGGCTGGGGTAATATAATCATTCCTGATTTTTCTTCTACCTCGCTAGAAGTTCCATTGTTGACTTCTCTTCTTTATGACCACTAAATTTTGGAGCACTACAGGGTTCAGTATTCAGAAATCTCTAACTTAAAATCACTCTCTATGTGAATTCACTCATTCCCATGGCTTGAAATAACATCTATATTAACTGATGATTCTTAAGTGCATACTTAAGTTCTGAGATCTCCCTTGAACTTCAAAGCCATCTACTCAACTGCCTATTGAAATCTCTGCTGGGATACCTAATATGCATTTCAAACTTCATATGTTCAAAATTTAAGTCTTGGAGTACCTCTCAAATCTATTCCCCTAATCTCCCACAACTTAGTAAATAGCACCACCATCCATCCAATTGCTCATGTCAAATATTTTTAGCAATATTCTTAATTTTCTCTTTTCCCCTCAGTCTATCTAATTCATCAGCACACTATATTTCTTCAAAATAAATGAAAATCCTAACTACTTCTAGAGAATACCACCACCACCATCCTGGCCAAAGTAAACATCAATGTTCGTCAGTTCTGAAAACTCCATTTTCAATGAGTCAACTCTGACTCATAGTGAACCCATGTGTTACAGAGTAGAACTGCTCCATAGGGTTTTTATGATTGTGACATTTTGGAAGAAGATCTTCAGGTCTTTCTTCCATGGTGTCACTGGGTGGGTTTGAACCACCAACATTTTGTTTAGTAGTTGACTGACTGCAAACCATTCTTGCCACCCAGAGATCTTGATCCACTGAAATATGTACCTAAATACTCCTCTGTTTCCACTCTGCCGTCTCCAGTCTATCATCCATACAGCAGACACAAAAATCTTAAGAGTAAATAAGGTAAATCATGTCACTATGTTCAAACTTGCTCCAAGTAAAATCCAAATCCCCTACGATGGTCCTGAAGTTTTACATAATCTAGACTAAGCTAAGCTTCTACTCCATCATCATCTGTGATAATTCTTCCACTAGCTCACTGCACTCCCTCCACACTTGCCTTTATTAGCACTTATCAACCAGGATTGGCTGATTTATATCAATTAGTCTGTATGTTAGTTGGCCCTGGGAAAGCCAAATTATGGGTAGAACATGCTAAGTGGAAAGATCCTCAAGATGTTTTAGCTTTAAATACAGCAAAAATGGCCAAAATCCTTCTCACAGACCCTGGAGAAAAGGGCAAAGATTTACATGATACAATCCTTAAGGCCTTTCCTCCAAAAAATAGATTGGACAAAAGTCCACACTTGTATACAAAGCAGAGATGAAAACATTTATGATTACCTATCCCTATTATTCCAGAAGTTTTTGGAACATTCTGCCTTGAAACTTTCAGATGAAGGAACAAAGGAGGCCTTTAGTGCAGTTATTTATTTCTGGCCCCAAACCTTAAATTTTCGGCATTAGTTAAGAGAAATTATTTCAATTGACAGGCTATTTCCATTGAGGAATTAACTACCTTAGTTCATGAGCTTGCCCAAACTTTAGAAGCAAAGCAGATGGCTGAAACTAACAAATTAATTAATTAATTGCCCTTCAGCTACAACAGCCTTCACAGAAACAGGGTTTTAAACTCTCCAATGGACCTAAAACCGGTCTCTGCAACTATTGTAAAAAAAAAGGCAATTGGAAAAGTGAATGTCTTCAGTTAAAGAATAAACAGAAGCTTTCCAATTCAACTGCTCTTCCATCCTCTGATTCAGAATAAGTGGGATCCAGGGACAAAACAGGGGCTTCTGCTATGGTAGCTCTAAACCCTCAGGAGAAACAACTGTGTATATTAATGGAGAATCTTGTAAATTTTTAGTTGATTTGGGGGGTTCCTTATACACAATTAATCCACTGTGTCTGAAAAAGCCCCTTCCCAAGAATGTTGCTAGCTGCTGTTGAGTCAGTTTTGACTCATAGTGACCCTATGTACGATAGAACAAAACATTTGTCAAGGGTCTTCCTCTTTTTCGCCGACACTCTACCTTATCAACAGTTATGTCCTTCTCCAGGGACTGATCCTTCCTGATAACATGTCCAAAGTATGTGAGATGAAGTCTCACCATCCTCTCTTCCAAGGAGCACTCTGACTGTATTTCCTCCAAGACAGCCTTGTTAGTTCTTCTGGCAGTCCATGGTATATTCAATATTCTTTGCCAACAACATAATACAAAGGCATCAATTTTTCTTCGATCTTACTTATTCATTGTCCAGCTTTTGCAAGAATATAAGGTGATTGAAAATATCATGGCTTGGGTAAGGTATGCCTTAGACTTCTAAGGGAAGTCTTTGCTTTTAACACTTTAAAGAGGTCTTTTGCACCGGATTTCCCAATGCAATACGTAGTTTGATTTCTTAACTGTTGGTTCCATGGGTCTTAACTGTGGATCCTAGTAAAAGCAAATCTTTGACAACTTCAATATTTTCGATGTTTGTCATGATGTTGCTTATTGGCCTAGTCTTTAGGACCTTTATTTTCTTTAAGTTGAAGTCTAATCCACACTGAAGGCTGTAGTCTTTGATTTTCATCAGCAAGTGCTTCAATTTCTCTTTATTTTCAACAAGCAAAATTTTTCATCTGCATATGGCAGGTTCTTAATGAGTCTTCCTCTAATCCTTATGTCACATTCTTCTTTATATAGCCCAGTTTCTCAGACTATTTGCTCAGCATACAGATTGAATAATTATGGTGAAAGTATACAACCCTGACACACACCTTTCCTGATTTTAAACCACACAGTATCCTCTTGTTCAGTTCAGATTACTCCCACTTGATCTATGTATAGATTCCTCACGAGCATACTTAAGTGTCCTGGAACTCCCAGCCTTTGCAATGTTATCCATAATTCGTTATGATTCACACAATCGAATATCTTTTCATAGTCAATAAAACACAAGTAAACATCTTTCTGGTATTCTCTGCTTTCAGACAAGATTCATCTGACTTCAGCAATGATATTGCTCCTTCCACAACCTCTTATGAATCCAGATTGAATTTCTGGCAGTTCCCTGTCAATGTACTGCTGCAACTGCTTTAGAATGGTTTCAGCAAAATTTTACTTATGTGTGCTATTAATGATACTGTTCAATAATTTCCACATTCTGTTGGATCACCTTTCTTTGAAGTGGGTACAAAATATGGATCTCTCCAGTTAATTAGCCAGGTAGCCTTAGCTTTCTTCCAAATTTCTTGGCATAGAAGAGTGAGCATCTTCAGTGTTGCATCTGTTTCTTGATATGTCTCAGCTGGTATTCCATCAGTTACTGGAGCATTGGTTTTCGCCAATGACTTCAGTGCAGCTTGGGCTTCTTCCTTCAATACCAACAGTTCTTGATCATATGCTACCTCCTGAAATGGCTGAACATCAATCAATTCTTTTTGTTACAGTGAATCTGTGTATTCCTTCCCTCTTCTTTGGATACTTTCTGTGTCGTTCAATATTTTGTCCTTAGAATCCTTCAAAATTGTTACTCAAGGCTTGAATTTTTTGTTCAGTTCTTTCAGCTTGAGAAATGCCATGCATGTTCTTCCCTTTTGGTTATCTAATTCTAAGTCTTTGCACATTTCATCATAATACTTTATTTTGTCTTCTAGACCTGCCCTTTGAAATCTTCTGTTCAGCTCTTTTACTTCATCATTTCTTCCTTTCACTTTAGCTACACTGTGTTCAACAGCAAGTTTTAGAGTTTCTTTTGACATCCATTTTGGTCTTTTCTTTCTTTCCTGTCTTTTTAATGGCCTTTTGCTTTTTTCGTGGATAAGGTTCTTGATGTCATCCCACAACTCGTCTTGTCTTTGATCACTAGTGTTCAGTGTGTCTCATCTGTTTTTGAGACAGTCTCTAAATTCAGTTCAGATATACTGAAGGTCATATTTTGGCTCTCGTGGATATGTTTTAATTTTCTTCAGCTTCAACTTGAACTTGTATATGAGCAATTGATGGTCTGTTCCACAGTTAGCCCTCGGCCTTGTTCAGACAGGTGATATTGAACTTTTCCTATGTTTTTTATACAGTGAAGTCCACGTGTATAGTCGCCATTTATGTTTTTGTAAAAAGGTAATTATAATGAATATGTCATTGGTCTTGAAAAATTCTATCATGTGATCTCCATCATCGTTTCTATCACCAAGACCATATTTTCCAACTACTGATCCTTCTTCTTTGTTTCCAACTTTCACATTCCAGTCACCAGTATTATCAATGCATCTTGATTGCATGTTTGATCAATTTCATACTGCAGAAGTTTGTAACAATCTTCAATTTCCTCATCTTTGGCATTAGTGGTTGGTGCAAAAAATTTGAAAAGTAGTTGTATTAACTGATCTTTCTTGTAAGCATATGAATATTATCTGTAAAAATTGTGTGGAGGTAGTGTCTGACCTCCTCCAGCCCCACAAAGGGGAAGGAGAACCAAGATCAACAGCGCAAGGTTGACTCCCATGAGATGGAGACCCAAACAAGCCTCCTCTCTTTGCTGTCTTTACAAATTCTGACACCAACTGTCCCTCCCACAGCTCTCCCTACTTCTCTGCCGGGTTTGATTATTCACTGCAATGGCCACACAGAACTCACAGACCATACTCATGATTATGGGATTTACTAGGGAAGCAATAGGTTACAATTCAGGCTCAGGAACCCTCAAGGACACAGCTCTTTCATCAGGACAGCCTCTTCCCAGCTGTGCTCGCAGGCATGCCTCTCCCTGGTCCTAGGCCTCTGCCAAAAGTCACTCAGCTATCTCTCTCTGTGGGCCAGGAAGTCTACCACCAATCTCCTTCTGCCAGGTCTCTGCTGCTTGGTCTCTCCTGCCACTGCTTCTCATGGTTTTCAGGGTTATAGCTCAATCTCTCTTGTCTCCTGGTCCCAAGAGCCTCCCAGAGCAGGGATCCCAGGTCCAAAGGATGTGCCAGCTCCTGGATGTTCTAACTTGATGGTGGTGGGATCTCCTCCCTGCTCTGGAATTGGCTGTCTTTTAAGGCAAAATTGATCATCCCCTTAGTAGGCCACAATTACTCTATCATAAAGTCCTACTCAATCACCTGGGTAGGAGTTACAAAAACATGGCTAGAAAGACCACACACAAAGTAATTAATAAAATCACATTATCCTATCACTGACAGCACTGTACTTCAGAATAGATCTTGAAATGTTCTTTTTGACAATGAATGTGACTCCATTCCTCTTCAATTTGTCATACCCCACATAGTAGACTATATGATTGTCTGAGTCAAAATGACTAATACCAGTCCATTTCAGCTCACAAGCTCACAAATGCCTAGGATACAGATCTTTATGCCTTTCATTTCATTTTTGGCCATTTCCAATTTTCCTAAATTCATACTTCGTACAGTCCACATCCCTGTTATTAATGGATGTTTGTGGAGGTTTGTTATCAATTTGAGTCATTCCACATCATCAAATGAAGATCCTGAAAGCTTCATTCCATCCATGTTATTAAGGTTGACTCTGCTTTGAGGAGGCAGCTCTTCTCCAGTTGTATTTTGAGTGCATTCCAACCTGTGGGGTGCATCTTCTGGCACTATATCAGACAACATTTCACTGCTATTCATAAGGTTTTCACTGGCCAATTTTTCAGAAGTAGACTACCAGGTCCTTGTTCCTAGTCTGTTTTAGTCTGGAAGTTCCTCTGAAATCTTTCCAACATGGGTGACCCTGCCAGTATTCCAAATATTGGTGGCACGGTTTCCAGTATCACAGCAACATGCAAGCCACCACAGTATGACAAACTGACAGATGCATGGTGGGCCCCGAAGTAAAAAGATCAATTACAATGGGAGTTCTAAATAAAGAACAAACACTATTTCATTCTCAACATGTACCAATTTCTCTTGGCTCTATGGAAGATTTTTATCCCTTTCTGCTAAGTCCTGGAACACGTGTTAATTTAATAGGAAGTGATATTTTATCTAAATGGAATTGCCATTTGCACTTAATGAAAATGGGGAAATTTTATTAATTTTAGCTAATAATCAAAACTCAGGAATAGATAACATTCAAAAAGAAGAGGCTGTCTACCACATGCAAACCTTTACTATGCCTCTTAAAAATTCTGTTCCAATAGATCTTCTCTCCCCTGAAGTTATTTCTTGTGTCCCCAAATTTTTATGGGTCACAACTTCTACAGAGGTTAACAGGGTTTGGTCCACTGAACCTATTAAAATTCAAGCGGATGCATCTAAGACTTTGCCTAAGATTCCACAATTCCAACTTAAATATGAGGCAAAGGGAGGAATAACTCTTATTATTCACGATTTTCTTTCTAAAAGGTTGTCTCCTGCACTATTCCTTGCAACACCCTATCCTTCCAGTTAAGAAACCATGTGGCAGAGGTTGGTGATTTGTTCAGGATTTACGTATCATAAGCCACATTGTTATCCCTAGGTACCCTGTTGTCACTAATCCACATCTGTTACTTTCCAATGTTTACTCTGAAACAGTATGCTTTACTGTTATAGACCTTTGTAGCACATTTTTTTTAGCATTCCTGTAGAACCCCAAAGTAGATATTTGTTCACTTTCACTTGGGATAATCAACAGTTTACCTGATATGTCATGCCCAAGGGTTTTACAGAGGCCCCTAGTTATTTTTCTCAAATTTTGAGTACGGATTTGCAACTTTTGCAATTTCCAAATAAATCTACCTTGTTACAATATGTTGACTATTTGATGGAGTGTTCCACCTCTCAACAGGCTTGCCTCTTTAAAAGATTTTGCTGTTGGTGGACATAAAGTTTCAAAGGAGAAATTGCAATTACTTCAGATTTCTGTCAAATACTTAGATCATTTTAACTCTATAGCAAGCATTTTTATCGATCCCAAGAGAAAAGAGGTTATTACTGCTTTTCCTTCGTCTAAAACAAAGAAACAATTAAGAGGATTTCTGGGTCTTTGCGGTTATTATCGAGCCTGAATTCCCAATAATTCTCTTATGGCATAGCCTCTATATAAGTATTTGAAAACCTCTGAGCCAGATCCTTTCTCTCTTAAAACCCAGAAGATCAAGAGGTAATAGCTAAGTTAAAAGAATCTTTGATTAAAATGCCCACTGGAGGATTTCCTTACTATCATTTGGACTTCACACTTTTTGTGCGTGAAGTTTCTGGTAGTGCATTAGGTGCTCTTACACAGAAACCTGGGGGACAAATAGACCTGTGGGTTACTGTAGCCTGCAGCTGGACCCTGTGGCCAGGGCTTACCCCCTATGCTGTAGGGCAGTGGCCGCTACAGCAAAATTAGTGAAAAACATGACAGATATAGTTTTGGGAAATATTTTATTTGTAAATCTACCTCCTGCTGTATCTGCATTATTTAATTCTGCTTTAACTCAACATTTGTCTGCCAGCAGACTCACTTCCTAAGAAATGCTTCTTCTGGCATCCTCTAATATTAGATTACATATGGTAGCTACTTTAAACCTCTCTACCCTTCTCCCTAGATTTATACTTCATACATTCCATGTTCTGATTATTAATGGATGTTTGCAGCTGTTTCTTCTCATTTTGAGTCATACAGCAACATAAACCATGACTATGCATGTAGACCTCGCCAGATGGAAAACAGAGAAATCAAATCAACTGCATCTGTGGAAAGAGATGATGGAAGACTCATTATCATCTGTCAGAACAAGGACGGGGCCAACTGCAGAACGGACCATCAGCTGCTCATATACAAGTTTCAAGTTGAAGCTGAAGAAAATTAAAACTAATCTACGAGAGCCAAAATATGGCCTTGAGTATATCTGAACTGAATTTAGAGACCATCTCAGGAATAGATGTGACACATTGAACACTAGTGATTGAAGGTAAGACAAGTAGTGGGATGACATCAAGAACATGATCCATGAAAAAAGTAAAAGGCCAATTAAAAAGATAGGAAAGAAAGAAAAGACCAAAATGGATGTCGAAGAGACTTTGAAATTTGCTCTTGAATGTAGAGTAGCTAACGTAAAAGGAAGAAATGATGAAGTAAAACAGCTAAATGGAAGATTTCAAAGGGCAGCTCGAGAAGACAAAGTAAATTATTATAGTGAAATGTGCAAAGACCTGGAGTTAGAAAACCAAAAAGGAAGAACATGCACAGAATTTCTCAAGCCGAAAGAACTGAAGAAAAAATTCAAGCCTTGAGTTGCAATTTTGAAGGACTCTATGGGCAAAATATTGAACGATGCAGGAAGCATCAAAAGAAGAGAATAGGAATACATGGAGTCACCATACCAAAAAGAATTGGTCGATGTTCTGTCATTAAGGAGGTAGAATATGATCAAGAACCAATGGTACAGAAGGAAGAGGTCCAAGCTGCACTGAAGTCATTGGCGAAAAACAAGGCTCCAGGAATTGATGAAATACCAAAGGAGATGTTTCAACAAACGGATGCAACACTGGAGCTGCTCACTCATCTATTCCAAGAAATTTGGAAGAAGGCTACCTGGCCAACTGCTGGAAGAGATCCATATTTGTGCCCATTCCAAAGAAAGGTGATTTAACAGAATGCAGAAATTATCAAACAATATCGTTAATATCACACGTAAGTAAAATTTTGTTGAAGATCATTCAAAAGTGATTGCAGCAGTACATTGACAGGGAATTTCCAGAAATTCAAGTGGAATTCAGAAGAGGACGTTGAATGAGGGATATCTTGCTGATGTCAGATGGATCTTAGCTGGAAGCAGAGAACACCAGAAAGATGTTTACCTGTGTTTTATTGACTATGCAAAGTCATTCAACTGTGTGGATCATAACTAATTATGGATAACATTGAGAGGAATGGGAATTCCAGAATACTTAATTGTGCTCATGAGGAACCTGTATACACAGCAAGAGGCAGTCGTTCAAACAGAACAAGAGGATACTGCGTGGTTTCAAGTGAGGAAAGGTGTGTGTCAGGGTTGCATCTTTTCACGATACCTATTCAATCTGTATACTGAGCAAATAATCCAAGAGGCTGGGCTACATGAAGAAGAATGTGGCCTCAGGATTGTTGGAAGACTCAGCAACCTACCATATGCAGATGAAAAACTTTGCTTGCTGAAAGTGAAGAGGAATTGAAGCACTTACTGATGAATATCAAAGGCTATAGCCTTCAGTATGGATTACATCTCAATATAAAGAAAACAAAAATCCTCACAACTGGACCAATAAGAAATATCATGAGAAATGGAGAAAAGATTGACTTTGTCAAGGATTTCATTTTACTTGGATCCACAATCAACACCCATGGAAGCAGCAGTCAGGAAGTTAGAAGACATACTGCATTGGGCAAATCTGCTGCAAAAGACATACTTAAAGTGTTAAAAGGAAAGATGTCACTTTGAGGACTAAGGTGTGCCTGAGCCAAGCCATGCTGTTTTCAGTCACCTCATATGTATACAAAAGCTGGACAATTAATAAGGAAGATGGAAGAAGAATTGATGCCTTTGAATTATGGTGTTGGTGAAGAATATTGAATATACCGTGGACTGTCAGAAGAACGAATAATTCTGTCTTGGAAGAAATACAGCCAGAGTGCTCTTTGGAAGTCAGGATGGCAAGAATTTGTCTCACATACTTTGCACATGTTATCAGGAGGGACTAATCCCTGAAGAAGGACATTATGCTTTGTAAAGTAGAGGGTCAGTGAAAAAAAGGAAGTTTCTCAAAGAGATGGCTTGACACAGCGGCTGCAACAAGGGCTCAAGCATAACAGTGATTGTGACCATGGCACCGGATCTGGCAGTGCTTCATTCAGTTGTACATAGGGTCTCTGTGAGTTGGAACTGACTAGATGACATCTAACAACAACATCCTTCTCCTTACAGCTGATAAGAATGACTGTCCTTCTCATGATTATTTAGTCTTAACCAGGCAGCTTGTGACCCCTCAGAGTGCTTGAAAAGAAACTCTTTTGACAAATCCTGATATAATATTATTTGTATATGGATCTTATTTGAAACCAACTCCTACCTCTCACTATCAGTCTGGCTACATTGGTACAACTTCTACTGAAGTCCTTGAAAGCCAGCCTCTCCTCAAAGCTACTTCAGCTCAGCAAATCCATTACCATCCAGTCGATTCCGACTCATAGCCACCCTATAGGACAGAGTAGAACTGCCTCATAGGATTTCCAAGGAGCAGCTGGTGGATTTGAACTGTTGACCTTTTGGTTAGCAGCCAAGCTCTTAACTACTGCTCCACCAGGGCTCTTCAGCTCAGCAAGGTGAATTTAATTTCTTTTACAAGAGAATGTAAACTGGCTAAAGGAAATTGCATAAGTATTTTTACAGATTTTAAATATGTACTTGGTATTGTTCATGATTTTAAAGTATTATGGAAACAAAGAGGTGTCTTAACCTCCTCTGGTAACACTGTCAAAAATGAGGTTTTAGTGGCAGACCTATTGAATGTCTTACTGTTCCCTTCTGAAATTTCTGTAGTTAAAATACAAGCTCACCAGCCAAAGGGAGTGACTCAAAATGAGAAAATTATCTAGCTTTTGCTGCTGCCAGGAAAGCTGCTTTCCAAATTATCATTGCCCCTGTAATATCAAAAGAGTGCGTAGAGGGGCTTTTGGAAGAACCTATGGAGAGCTAGTCTCATGAAACCACTAGTACTTTCACACCAACCAAAGAGAATCCTTTAAAACATTAGCAATTGGTTCACGCTAATGAAATTGAAGAATGGAGAAAGTCAGAACGTAATCAGGACCCTGACACTAAGCTATAATTAGAACCTATGCCAAAATTTTTCTTCCTAAACTTTAACACATTAGGACCCTATATGGGAATACGCATCTAGAGAGAGATAAAATGACATTTTAAAGAAATACTTGTGTGGAAAATTTTCTGAAGCAGCTGCTGTATCTGCCCTGTTTATAATCCTGGGAAACATCTTAGGACTTCTCCTGGGCAATATTCTTTGCCTTTCGGACCTATGCTCGAATCGCAGTTGGAGTTTATGCTGCTTCTACCTTTGAGTGGTTACAAATATGTGTTAGTAATGATTTGTAGATTTTCACCCTTGTTAGAAACTTTATCTGTCAATGGGCCACATCTTTTGTGGCAAAGAAGCTCCTTGAAAATATAATATCTATCTGGGGAACACCCAAAATTCTTTGCAGTGATTGGGGAATTCATTTTATTGGAAAAGTTATTCAAGAATTATGTGGAGTTTTCCCCATATAACAGAGATTACATTGCCCTTACCACCCACAATCCTCTGTGCTGGTACAAAGAACTAATGGTATTAATAAAAACTCAACTTGCAAAACTTTCTGAATTTTTAGGTTTGCCCTGGACTAAAGTTCTGTCTTTAGTCTTTCTAAATATAAGAAACAATCCTTTCGGATTTCATAAACTTACTCCTTATGAAATGATTACTGGAAGGCCCATGATCCTTTCCTAAGTTGCCTCTACTGATCCTAACTTGGTACAGCATGAATTATTAAAATACTGTCAATATTTAATGCAATAGTTTAAGAAATATTTTCACAAGTTTACCAGGTATTTGAGGAGCAGAAATCTGAAACTTTGCCATCAATTAATATTACCCTAGGAAATTGTGTTTATTGGAAAAGATACCAACTAAAAGATACCTTGGAACCCCAATGGAAGGGGCCTTATCTTGTCCTTTTTATTAACCCTTGTGCAGCTAAACTAGAAAGAATTAGCCCTTGGATTCATTTATCACAGTTAAAGAAAGCTAAAATGTCCATTTGGACTTGCCAGTTAACTGGAGATTTGAAACTCAAACTGAAGCAGCACCCCAGTGACCAGGAACAAGCTACTTCAAAGCCAAGCTGCTGATTCCAAAGTCACAGAGCAAGATCACATGCAAGCTGCTGAAATCTATGAACTCTGGTTCTTAACTGTTGATGTTTTGATAGTTTAGACCATTTTTGCTCACTTCTGGAATTATTTCTCAGTAGCTCTAGTTATCACTGAATATCTTTAAACTGACAAGTTTAACTTTTTATTCCTTTTACCAGTAATTGAAATAGTTTAATGCTTATAATCTTTTTTGAAATAGATTTAATTTACCTGCTTGCATCCATCTCTTATTTAATTGCTAGGAAAGAAAGTTTATACTCATTAATTTCCTTTTGCTTTACTATATTGTTTTAATCAAACTTTTTTATTATGAAGTTTATAATTTGTTTCCTCTTTCTGTTTGTTATAACCACCACTGATGCCTGGAAATAAAATGCTTATATCCAGTTAGCTCAATCAATTGCCAGTGCCAGCACTTTAACAGAACTTTGGGTATATCACTCTGCTATCTACACAGGACCACACTGATCCTCTCGCTGTGCCAATTTTAGATTATAAACTCACATCTAATTTTATTACTGTTTTTTAAAAAACCATTTAAATGAGCCACCAGTGTCAAACTATGTCTACCCTCAGAATTGTCCACTTATCCATCAGCTCCTGTTTCAATTTCACTCATGTGTGGAGAGAAGGTTCTTCTCTGTCCACACGATGCAAAGTTTTTATTAATGATTCTCAATATTATCACTTAGTAGAAGACCACTGTATTAGAATTAATCCAAATATCCCTATTTGTGCCCAACTTCAAGATCTCCTAAGTTTTGAGAATTATCAATTTGTGATTACTCACTAACTGCAAACTGGCTTGAGAGAGTCAATCAGGCCATTCCATTTCCTGATATTAAAAAAGGAAAAGGTATGTTATGTGCCCCATCTGGTATGTCTTTTAACGTGGGGGATCAGCTTATTCAAGAAATAGATCCAATGATTCACCCTATACTTGGACTTTAACATGTTTAGATAGCTGGAATATGATAGGTCAATGTGTTTTAGGGACATTAGGAGTCCCCATAAGTATCCATTCACACATTGACAGCTTACTGTGGAACAGTGATTTGAAATTAATATCCATACAGAAGAAAGACCTTGTCCTTTCAGGCAATCCCATAGCTGATTACTCAGGACGGGGATGGTCTTTCTTACGTGCTACTATATCATGGTTTGGGATTAGGCAATTAGAAATGTCCATTAACAATCTATGTGCCACCATGGTCCAAATTGTTGATAGTGTTTGCTGATAGAATAGCTGCATAACAAAAATCTTTAGAACCCTTGTCCGAGTGTGTATTGGATAACTTAATTGACTTGGATTTCTTTTATCTCAGCAAGGACAGGTTAGTGCTGTCACCAGTATCTCTTGCTGTTTGTGGATAAATATCTCTGGAAAAGTAGAACAAAACATCCCTAAAATATGCCAAAAAGCCTCTTGGTTGCATACCATTCCTCCCATGACATTTCCTTCCTTCCTTGGTATTTTTAGCTGGTTACCCCAAAGTATCAGATCTGGGGTATTCTCTTTTCTGCCAGCCTGTCTCCTCCTTCTAAGCATTGTAATTATCACTATAGGACTTGTAAAATGTATAATGCATGGTGTTTCTTATTGCCACAACCAACCCTAAAGGCATGTGGCCGGGCAACAAATTATGCACCTAAAAGAAACTGATTTTTCTAAGAATATAAGGTTTAATTCTGAAGTTAAGCCCTTCTGAAATGTCCAGTTATTCCTTTAATGTGACCCTGTTCACAACACTAACCCCAATCAGAATTTATCCACCCTGAAGCTGAAACCCAGAATTGTAGCAAGATGAAGTCAAATGGTACCAGGTACTAAAAATTCAAATGGTATCCAATTGCTAAAAAGCAGTGTCCAAGGTCTTAAAAGCTGCCAGAAGATTGACCCAGCTGCAGCAAAATCTCCCATAGCTGAAGTTCAAAGAAAAGCATGGTGAAAACCAGTTCCATGCAGAAAGCAGCCACCTGAAAATAGTAGCTTAAAGACTCACACAGAGAAGTCATCCCAGAAACTCCAAGTCCTTGCAGAAGATGGGTAGTTACTTAGTGGGTATTCTTTCATCCCCTAGTTGTGGCTTGATCAAAAGGGGGAGATGCAAATGTAAATCTTAAAAATTGAGGTGCTGGTATATCTGACTTGGGTGACTTCAGACCTAAATTAAAACTCCATTTTCAATTAAACTAAGATTTTCATTTCTACTTTCCTAAAGAAACCATTCAGCCTCTTGTCAAAGTTTTACTGCTTGAAAAAGAAGGCAAGAGTCAAAATTTCTAACCAAGATAAAGATTTGCTCCATGCTTGTTAAGAATATTTATGCAGCTGGCCCAAGAGAAGGCATCTTGGTCAACCAGAGGTTAGAAGATAGAACTGATACATTAAATTAAGTTAGAGCCTGTAAATAATTTCATAGCCAAGATAGGTATATATCAAGTCTTAGTTCTACATCCTGACTCCCAGATTATATCTTCACTCCCTGGAATTTTCCCAGCGTATTTCTACTAGTTCTTTGTAAATTTGAAACTATGTGGAGACTAAGTTTGTTAAAATAAGGAGGCAGATCACAGCTGTACAAGTCTTGACTGTCTGAAACAAAGAGTGCAGATAGTCGGGCTTTAACTAATGTAAATAAACTTGCTATCTTAACTGCTGTGATGTTAACATTGTGTGTCACCTTGGCTGGGCGATGATTCTCAGTGTTTATATGTGATCTCTCCCATGGGATCTGCTGTGAGTAGTCAGTCAGTTGAAAGGGAACTTCCTCGGGCAAGTGGCCTGCATCTAAATATAAGCAGACATTCTGGCTTTTTGCTCGCTCTGGATCCTGCAGCTGGCTCCTGTTCTTCTGCCCTCTGGTTCTTGGGACTTGAACTAGCAGTTTACGTGCCGAACTTGGGATTCATTGATCTTCTCAGCCTGTGAGCAAGAGTCCTGCTCTCCAACCTGCTGATCTTGGGTTCACCAGCCACTGCAGCTACCTGAACCAGAAGCCTCTATCCTGATCCACAGACTTGGGATCTTCCAGACTCTTCAACTGCATGAGCCATTTCTTTGATATAAACCTCTCTCTCACTATATATATATATATATATTATTAGATTATATATATAATATAATAATATATATATATATATATATTTAAATGGTTTACTGGTTTTGCTTCTCTAGAGAACCCAGCCTAAGACAACTGCTTTTAGGGAATTCACCCAGTGAATGCCTGGACCCTAACTCGCTTCCTTTTAGCTGGATGGGTGATGTTTACATTTCAAAAAGCTTCAGATTTAGAGCTGATTTAATTTTCACTCTTTCCTACTAACTGGTTGACTTTACATTCCAAGGATTCCAACTAGATTTGACTCATCACTAACCCCCTACATCAAGAATGTTTATACTTCTCACTTTAGAAATATCCCCTTAGTCAAATTGTGTCAGGAGAAAAGATTTATGTTAGGCTAGAAACTGATGTTAAGAAAGTTTGCAGTTTGACAACCCCTTGTAAATTTTTCCTTTCTGCACCCTCGTTGATATGAATCCATTTGCCTTTGTTTACTCTGCCTGTTAAATACCCTGCTGAACACAGACATGCTGCACTCTGTTTGAAAGCCACATTTTTCTCCATTTCATGAAACAAAATTATTCCTTCAATAAAATTATTGTTTTAATTTCTATTGGAGCATTGGTCTAGTGCTTTCACTAGAACATTTCTTTTTTTTTTTCTTTCCTATTTTTACAAAAGATTAAGTCCCAAAAATCTTTCCCTGTTTTTTTCCAGGAATTTTATACTTTTAGGTTTAACATTTAGGTCTGTGATACATTTTGAGTTAGTTTTTGCATCTGGTGCGAGGTATGCATCCTGTTTCATTTTTCTGCAAGTGGATATCTAGTTTTGCTAGCACTAGTCCATTAATGGACTTTGACACCTAGTTGAAAATCAGTTGTCCATAAATGACTGGATTTGTTTCTGAGTTTTCAATTCTATCCCACTGGACTATGTGTCTATAAATGAACAAATGCCATGCTATTTTGATTACAATGACTGTATGGTATGTTTTCATATCGGGGAATAGGAGGCCTTCTGCTTTATTCTTCTTTTTCAGTACGGTTTAGGCTATTCAGGGTTTCTGTCCTTTCTCTATGGAGTTGGTCATTAGTTCTATTTCAGTAAAGAATGTTGTTGGGATTTGTATTGGGATTGCATTTTATCTGTAGATCATTTCAGGTAGAATTGACATTTTTATATATTAAGTTTTCTAATCCATGAACAAGGAATGTCTTTCATTTATTTAAATTTCTTAGTCTCCTGTAATAGTGTTTTATAATTTTCATTGTATAAGCTGACCATTTAACCCATTTTATTTTTTTTCAGGACACTTAGCATCCTGTGACATTATATACACACACACACACACATATATATATGAGTCTGAATTGACTTAACAGAAATGAGATGGGTTTTCTAATATGCCCTTTGTGATGCAAATGGTTTGAGCTCAACTACTGCCCTAAAGGTTGGCAGTTCAAACCCACCCAGCAGCACTGTGGAAGAAAGGCCTGGTAATCTGCTTCTGAAAGTTCACAACCATGAAAACCTTAATGAGTGGCAAATTCCTACTCATTCTTAAAAGTCAGCTCTTAACCTCTGCCTATATTTCATGACACATTCCCATGTACAGTACATTTGACTTATTATATAACTTTATTACTGTGCAAATAGCTCAGCATATCATTTATTTCTTCACACCTCTCCCCACTCCTTGATGAGCAACTTGAGGCAAGGGCATGGGCTTATTTGCCTTTGTGTATCTCCAAGAAGCCTGTTGGCACAAGCAGTTAGGGATCGGCTGCTAACCTAAAGATTGGTGGTTCAAACCCACCCAGTGCCTCTTTGGATAAAAAGCCTGGCAAACTGCTTCCATGAAGATTACAGACAAGAAAACCCTATGGAGTAGTTCTACTCTGTAACACGTAGTGTCCCCATGAGTCAGAATTAACTCAACGGCGGTGGGTTTTTAATGCTAGCACTGATCCTGGAATATTTTAAGTGTCTCTCAATGTTTGCTGATTGAGGAACATTAAATTAGATGAATAGCTAGAGTCTCACTTTCACAAAGTTTTCTCTTTCTCTTCTTTTCCAGGTACCTAATATGAGTCATCTGTTCACAATGAATCTAAATCCTTCCTTTGGATCATACCACCCTGATGTGGAATGACTGTTTTCCTGGAGTCTATATCAGAAATTTGTTGTGCCAGAAACCTTGAAGGTAAGGGGTGTAAGCTATTACCAGGGCAGAATAGAGGCTGAAGGAAACTTCAGAGAAGTGGTTGGACATCCAAAACAGCAAGTTAAACAATCTGTCCAGTGTTTTGACCACAGTTGGAGTTGGCAACAGAGTAGGGAGGGGGCACTTCTGGTAAATTAGGAATCTGGAAGAACATGGTAAGCACTATTTCTGTCTCAACTAGCTTATTTAGGCAGGCTGCATCTCTCCGAACTCAGGCTATGTGATCTTATTGTGCATGTTCTCAGCTTTCCTACAGGTGGTCTGTGACACTGACAACTGGAAGATGAAGAACAAAAGAAGCTTCCGAAAAAGGACTGTTAAACAGAAATTGTGCATGACTCTTATTCATCACTATTTATGGCACGGATCCCAGATATTTGGTAACATTCCCAGAGCCCAGAGTAATATGAATATCAACTATTTTATGGCTTTCAAAGTACTATTTATTGTTTTTCCATTTTAATGCTTTTTCTAATTATTAAAGTAAAACATACTAATTCTAGAAAATATGGCAACATAGAAAAGTGCGAAGAAAAAAAAATCCATAAAGATTTACCCACTTAGAATGAGTTAGTATTTTAAGGTATATCTTTTCTTTGAATATTTACAGGAACATTTAAAACAACTGAAATAACACATGTTCAACTATGTACCTTGCTCTTTTTGGGTAACATTAATAAAATAAATAATCTTTCATCTTACAAAATTTTAAAGTACTGTGAAGTATTTCATCACATGAATATCCCATGATATTTTTTGTATGCCCTTATTGGGGATTTTTCCAATTTTGCAACATTATAAATTACGTAATTACATCTTTGTCCTTGAGTTTGGCCCTAAACAATAGAGATAAGCATGAAGACCTGAGGGACAATAGAAAGGGATGTCTTCATCAAAATCAAGGATCTTATTCTCCCAGGGCTTCCATAAAAAATAGCACAAAATGGGTGACTTTAAAGAACAGAACTTTACTGTCTCACAATTCTGGAGAATAAAAGTCCAAAGCAGGTTCTCGTCCATGTGGTTACTTTCTTACTTTCTAAAGACTCTGAGAAAGAACATGTTCCATGCCTCTCTCCTAGCTTCTGGTGGCTCCTGGCAATAATCCTTGACATTCCATGGCTTGCAGCTGCATCTGCCTCTGGTGTCACATGGCCATTCTTCTGTCTATATCTGTCTCCCTATCTTTTCTTCTCTTTTATAAAAAAAAAAACACTCAGATGGGATTAGGGCTCACCTTACTCCAGTGTGACCTCATGTTCATGGATAATCTTTTCAAAGACCCTATTTCCAAGTAGGGTCACATTCACAGGTACAGGGTTTAGGATTTCAACATATCTTTTGGGGGACATAATTCAATCCATAACTTGAGGGGTCTTAGGAAGCTTCCCCCAAAAAGGTAATCAGTAAACTGGGTCTTAATATGAGTTGGCTAGGTGAACAAGTGGGAGGAACGGTATTCTGACAAAAGAAACAGCATGTGAGGAAACACGGAGGTTTAATCATTCTTCTGTGATTTGGGGCTAACTACTTTATGAGGCAACTTTTTTTGTTAATTTGTTATTGTTAGTCGCCATTAAGATAGCTCAGACTCATGGCAACCCCATGTATAATAGAATGAAGTGTTATCCAGTCCTGCACCATCGTCATGAAGGTTGGTAAGCTTGAATCCATTGTTGAGATGACTATGTATTTTGAGTAACCTCCAACGTAGGGAACTCATCTTACAGCACTATATCAGATAATATTCTATTGTGATCTATAAGATTTTCATTGGTTAATTTTTGGAACCAGATCACCAGGTCTTTCTTCCTAGTCTTAGTCTGGAAGCTCCACTGAAATCTGTCCACCGTGGGTGACCCTGGTGATATTTGAAATGCTGATGGCGTAGCTTCTAGAATCATAATAACACATAGGCCACCACTGTACAACAAACTGACAGATGGGTTGTGGTTTCTATTCTTAAACAGTTCTGATTGATCCAGGGTCCTTTTTTTATGCTGAGCAGAAAAATCTTTCTCAGTATAACTTTCATGACTAATTCTATCTTACACAGCAACACAGAATACGATTTATCAATACTTTAAAAAATTCACAAATAGCTACCCAGCCTCTTATTACATTCAAATTATTGTTAGAACAAAAAAAACTTCAAAAGTCATCTACTCCAGCCTTCTCATTTGGTAAATCAAGAAAAATTAGGTCCAGAATGGGAGGGTCCCTAGCCTCCCGGGGCATACACTTTTAGGGGCAGTGCTGAGTGGAGATTCATATTTCTGACTTTCAATCCACTTCTCTTTCCAATATCCTGCTTTTTCTTCTCTGTGATGTGCCTTGGCTGACCTTCCAAGCCTTCCTTGTTCAAGACTCTTTTCCCATCTTTCCTCCCAACTGGCCACTGTAGTGTGTTAGTTCACCTGAGAAGAGTTTCACACAAATTCAGTTTCCAGGATTTTTTTGTGGGTGTTTTGCATAACTCATCTCAGTTGATTCTTATAGTCCTAGGATGTCATCTTCACTTTAGAAATGAGAAAACTGAGGTCAGAGTGCAGGACCTCGTCCAGTATTACAAAGATGGTCACTGGTGAAAACGGGGTTCAACACAAATTTGTCTATAACTCTACTAATTCAAGTTACATTTTTCCTATTATGTTTTTGTTTTGTTTTAGAATCTGCCAATTGTTGCACAAATAATTTATGACAGAACAGTAGAGACCAGATCTCCTGAGATGGGTATCTTTTTATCTCCTTTTTTAACCACACGTGATATCACATATTACCTTATCTGAAGGGACAGTTAAGTAATTGTGCATGGCCAGGTGACAGCAATCATTTAAACTCTTCCGTTAGCATGATATCATACTTTGGAAATTTGCATCTTAATGCTGAAAAGCCTGTGGAATTAGATCACAGAGCATCTGACTCTCTAGGGATTTCTTTGTCCTGCTAATGATGTGTTGAACCAGGTAAAATACAGTACAGGCCTCCTCCTAAGGCCAGGTTTCTAAATATTGTCAACATGTGTACACAAGAGGTTAAGCAGCAGAGTTGTTTAATAACTGGATAAATGCTGGGTTTATTTGACTTTTAAATTAGAAAGTGTTGTCAGCCTTGAAAACAAGAGCATCGTGAGATGTTTTGTAAAATGGTAATGTATTACTGATTATTTTAATTCAAAAGAAAGCTACAGCCTATAATTAAATGTTCACAGCTAAACGTTCTCTTGTTGGCTTGCTCCTTAAAAATAAACAAAAGGAAAAAAAAAAAGTGATAGGGGATTGGAGACATTTCCAAAGACCAGGACAGGAATCACGCAACCCTTGCCAACACGGTCCATTTGCCAAACTCCAAAACACGTGTACAGCATCACCCCTTCCATTCACTGCCCACTGGCCAAGGATTGGCAGATTAAATTCTTGTTTGCAAAACTTTCTTAAGTTACATAATAAAGACACTAATGTTTTACAAATAAAATGCAGGTGAGATATATATTACCTATGGAACTGTTTAGCAGAAAGTAAAAATATTACCAAAATTCACTTCTAATCAAAATTAATTTTCAGAAATAGCATCTACTTAGCATTGAATCTCACTCTTGATGTCTCTTCCTTTTAAGAAGCCCTTTGGAACATAGAAAAAAAAAATTCACACCAGGATGAAGATATTAGAGTTCTGATAATGAAGTAAATGTTGATACAAGTGCACTACAAGATCAGGGTGAGGTCACACACGCATTCTGCCTCAAGTTGCTTCCAGGTTAAAAAATAAATAAATAAACATTGCCCTCAAGTCGATTCCAACTCAGAGTGACCCTATAGGACAGAGTAGAACTGCCCCAAACAGTTTTCAAGAAGCAGATGGCGGATTTGAACTGTCAACCTTTTGGTTAGCAGCTGAGCTGTTAACCACTGAGCCACCAGGGCTCCATGATTTCAGGTTAGTGAGAAATTAATTAATTCATTCCTTCATTCAAGAACTCTTTACTCAGTCTCTCTTCACTGTGAATCCCTCTTCACCCGCTGGAGACAATGGCAAACCAGTTAAAGTCTTGCCCTCAAGGAACTTACACTTTACAAGTGGGAAGACAAAGAAGAATAGAGAAGACAGACAGTTAAACAATGTAATTGCAAATAGTGATGATTACAAAGTTCCTGGTTTGAGCTTCACTACTAAGCAAAGGCTGGTGGTTCAAACCCATCCCGCAGCACCACTGAAGAAAGGCCTAACGATCTGCTTCCATAAAGATTACAGCAAAGAAAACACAACAGAGCTCAGTTATATTCTGACACAAGCTCACCATGAGTCAGAATCGACTGGAGGGCAATAGGTGTGGATTGCTTTTGGTTTAGTCACTATTACAAGAGAGGTGATGTGATAGAAAGTGATTTATGGGCCTGTTATATAAATGACTAGGATAAGAAGGATAAAAGGAGTAATGCTAGATTGTTTCTAGACGGGGAGATCTGAGAAGATATCATGCAAAAAGGTGTCACTTTGGCTGTCCTTTGAAGAATGGGCATATTTCACATAGAAATGATACTCTATCATCTCAGGTAGAGGAAATGGAAAAAACAGCACAGGACACATGGAGGGAGCTGTTGTTTTGTGTGGTGAATTATTAGAGTCTGTGACTTAGATAGCTCATCTGTAAAATGGAGAGGCTGGTGAACTTGTCTCTCTCAGAGGTGTCATAGGAATGAAGTGACATTGCTTTCCAGGGTTCTCCTAGAGGTGCCCATCTCTTTTCTCTTCTTCCATCCACTTACAACAATAGTCTCCTACCTGATTTCCCTACTTTCGGATGCCTGAATCATCTTTTGGAAACACTGTTTCTCAAAAGTTTTTGAGCACAACCCTAAGCAAGAAAACTTACCTAGTGACCCAGTACACACATTTCACAAAGCAATACTTAATCTCACTACTTTCAATGCATTTTAATATTTTCTTTTCCATTCTATTCTACTCTAACTCATTAAGAAAACATGCTCGTCAGGAACCTTCAATTTAATTTCGTGATCCGAATGTATGGGAAGGCCCTGTTTGTAATCCCAGCTCTAAAGCAGAAATATCCATGGGATTCCTCTGCTTAGCCTTCAGTAAATCCCAGTTGTCTTTAGGATTCCTGTGATATCTCTTTATTATAGCTTATAAGGCCTTGGTGAACTGACACTTGTCTTTCTCTTCCAGATCCACCTCTCACTATTTCCAGTTTCATTAAATCTATTCTGCCATCTTGAATTACTTGCAGTTTTCCAATACATCCACCTAGTGATTCTGCACATGCGGCTCCTTCTGTGCCTTATGAAACTCAATTCGCTTCCACTATACCAGTTGCCCTCCAGTTGATTCCAACTCATGGTAACCCCACATATATCAGAGTAGAAATTTGCTCCACAGAGTTTTCAATAGCTAATTTTTCAGAAGTAGATTGCCAGGTCTTTCTTCCAAAGCATGTAGATTCTAACCTCTAACTTTAGGTTAACAGCTGAGCCTGTTAATCATTTGCACCACCCAGGGACAACCCACCTCCACTACTGTAAGGACAAATATAAATTGAAAATAATAGCTTTTAATTTTCCCTGTTGAAAATAATGAAAGAGTCTCCCCTCCTCCCTTGTTCTTTCAGAATTCACTTTAGATAAGGTATAATTATATATTCTTTCTCTGTCTCTTTGAAAAGTATTTAAATCAAGACTGTTCCCTCAAGGACCTAGGAGCCATCTCTTTTCAAATGTAATCAGGAAGAGAGATCACACCCCTACATCTCAGTTTCCAGGAAGGAGATTAGCATAACTTCAGGTATCCTGCCGTAAATAAATTAGAAAATTAGCAATTTTAATCTTGAAAACATGAATGTATGAACTTAGTTCAATAAACGGTAAGATTCCTTTGTCTTTGAAATCTCTTTAGTGAATGCTGTGATGCATTGCATTGTGTTTTAATGCTTATTCAATAATAAAACTTCTCTTTCTCTTCTATTTTTGTGGAGAGATTTTTCTGGGTTAGGAGTAGATTTTGATTTTGGTAAGTTTTCCCCAACACCATCATCCCACATATGCTTGTTTCTAGGTCTCTTGGCTTATTTATACTCATGTTTCAAGCCTAAGGTCATATGGAATGCCTACAACAAAAATCTATGTATCTTCCAGTCTGGGCTTGGTTTCTACTCCATATCCTTCCATATTTCTCTGAACATACCTCTAGGTAAGCTTTTATCCTATAAATGCACTGTAAATTTCTCTTTCTTTTTCTGCAAATCCCTATAGCTGGAGGCAGAGTCTGAGTTTTTAATCTTCTAACCCTAATTCCTGGAACCTAATAGGCGTTCAGTAAATGTTTGATTGATAAACAAATAAATGCTTCAGTCAATGACAAACTCCTCCCAAGGTACCTATCACCTCTATATAACCAGATAATTCTTCCTAGTTAGTTGTGAAGCATCTAGAGATTTTTTTCCTCTTCATATTTTTTCCGCTTCCTGAGAACTGACATTGTCAGACACATAAGTGGAGGATTTTTCAATCAATGTTTTAGCTGAGCAAATTCTTTGCTTCTATGCTTGAGTGATAACATTCTAGAAGCCTTCATCGCCTAACAATCTCAGAAACTAGAGAATTCACGTTGCTTTCTATGGTGTTAAATAGTGAAGAAGGTTAACTTGCATGTTCTTATTCTCAAATATCATAGAAGAGTTTGCATGGTGTTGACAATCTCCAGAAGTGTATCGTTTTAAATGCTTTTGTACAGCTAAGAGTTAGGCTTATTCCTGCACATTAAATAATTGAAATGAGGCATCCTGTAGGATTTCCAAATGGCAGTTCTGTAACAAGGCAGTTTGCATGGCAATATAGCATGAAGGTTTTCAGATTTCAGTACCCCAGAAATACACATGCTGAATTTTCCAAAACACCTCATAGGAATCAGCTTTGGGCTGAGTCTGGGTCTTATCCCTAAGGAATCTAGACAAGCTATGACGCTGCTACTACTACCATATTATAGTGATCACAATCAACCACCCCAGTCATGGCTTAATCCAAGCCAAATGAGTAGATCAAAGGGCTGTATTTTCCAAATCTTATGAACTATGTCTTTTATGTCATTTATGTAAAAAGGGCATGTTTATCCCAAATGGCACATTATATCAATGGTACACATTTCAGTACAAGTAATACAAAAAGCTCTTTTTCTCAACAGCACAATTTAATAAGATGTTACCATTGTCAGACCAGGTTAATCCAGACTTCGTGCAACCAATCAATGTATATTGGACCATCTGGTCATATTCTGTAAACTGTCCGTGTCCAGAGTAACATCAAACTCAAAAGTACTGTCCTCAGAGTCAAAGCACATTTTTTTAGTTGTAATAGTCATTGAGAACCTTTCTGAAATTTGACCCTGTGCTATTTAAGTTTCCCACAGAGAGAGAGAGGGAAATTTTCCTCCAAGGCTTAGGCACTCCCCACAGGCAGTCCTTATCTTCAAAAGATGTTTTCCACAAACAGTGGAGTTAACTGTATTTGTGATCTCCTCAGTATATCAGGTCATACATCTAGTTGGTCGACATGGTCCACCTTGTTGATAGCTCAGCTGGAACAATGTGGAGAGATGATTGGACATTTTGGTTCAAGTGTTGACAGAAGGAGCAGTAGGTCTGATTGGCAGCTCGAGCAAAAGCCTGCATCATTGGGGCCCATGGGTGAGGTGCCTATCCATCACCATGAGGTAATCTGAGAAGAGAAAGAGAGATTATTGACAATTCCCCTCCTCCCCTTACTTCCTTAGAACTGAGATGTGATTTTCCTATGACTTGAGGTGAGGGTTGCCCAGGTTGTCTGTCCTAGTCTTGTAGAAATGATCTCTGCTAAGACTCACACCTTTTGACCCTGAGTGTCTAACTCCGGAACTCATTGATCACAGCCTATGTTATCAACCTATACCAATGGGTCCCAGTGCCCTGGTGTTCTGTTCCCCACAGGAGATGGACATGCCTAAAGGTAGCATCACCTCCAGCCAGGACCAAAACCTACCCTTGGAAAGTGCACTGCAGGGGAAAAAAAAAAAAAGAACAGTGTGATATATTGAGATGGAATTTCACAGGCATAGCTTAATCGGGTGTCGACCTGCTTCCTCCACCCCTCCAAGCTCAGTACTGCCCAACATACATGGCAGTGTCACGTTTCATGTCCAGATGACCCTTGTGACATGGGGCTGAGACAGTGATATAGTTAGGGTACATATATAAGTACAATCACTGAGGGCATGTGTGGATCCTTGGGAATAAAGTTTACAATGTTATAATACTTAGGTTAACAAAGCTCATAACGTGGCCCTGTCTCATGGGGCTTCCTGTCCTGGGGTTTTTAATATAGTCCAAAGTCCTTATTTTGGGGAGACAGCTGGAGAAGCTAAATTTCAAATAGTTCTGTTTGTCCAAGACATCAGGTTAGCAGCCTCATGAGTGTGGATGATGTCTGGAAGGCTCTGCGTGGACAGTGCAGGAGCTGAGGCAGTTTCTGTTGTTTCATGGGCTCAGCCATCAGTCCAAATCCAAGCATTTATAGCAGTTTGGGAAGGCAGCGCTAGGAGTTTTGCTTTAGGAGGAGGAGGAGGAAAGCTTTCAGGAAAACTTTAAAAAAAACAAAGATCATTAATGTTCCCCCGTTCCCCATACTTCCTCAAGTGTCTGGTGTTTCTATTTATTTTTCTATTAGCAGTGGGTTCCATTTAGTAATCAAAACTTTATAACAGTTTTCAATTATCTCTTTTTTTATGTAGATATTTTGTCAGGAATTGTTGTAAGCAAAAGTGATTGCCAACGTTTCATTTAATAGACAGTCTGATGAGACATAGAGCGCACATGAGAAATGCCCTTTAAGGGAACTACTGTATTAAGACCCCAGATGGCTTGCTAGAGATGTATAGTTCAGGATGCGGTTACTTTGCCACCTCCCATCAGTTGTTTAAGCCTGTCCTTTGATTGTCTATTAAAGTGCTCAATCACCCCAAAGCTTGGAGGTGACATACAGCATGAAGAGTTCAGTCAAGATCCAGTGGAAGCCTCTGCAGAGCATGGGAGGCCCCGATATGATTTACCTTCTGAGAACATCCTGGCCCCTTGGCTTGGGAATCTGCCCTGGGCAGTGTTTTTAGCCTTGCTCAAAGTCTCCTAGGCAGGAAAGATTTCCCATGGTATTCAGCATTATCTTAGTCATCTAGTGCTGCTATAACAGAAATACAAGTGGATGACTTTAACAAAGAGAAATTCATTCTCTTGCAGTTTAGGAGGCTAGAAGTCTAAATTCAGGATGCCAGCTCCAGGGGAAGGCTCTGGGGGAAGGTCCTTGTCATCAATCTTCCCTGGTTGAAGAGCTTCTCAGCACGGGGACCCCGGGTCCAAAGGACACACTATTTTCCTGGCTCTTGTTTCTTGGTAGTATGAGGTCCCCATGTCTCTCTGCTTGCTTCTGTCTTTTATATCTCAAAAGAGATGGATTTAGGACACAACCTAATCTTGTACATTGAGTCCTGCTTTATTAACATAACCGCCGCTAATCGTATCTCATTAACATCATAGAAGTAGGATTTACAACACATTGGAAAACCATATCAAATCACAAAATGGTGGACAATCAGACAATACTGGGAATCATGGAGTAGCCAAGATGACACACATTTTTTTTGGGGGGGACATAATTCAATCCATAACAGGCATCTTCTGATGACAGTGTCATCCACTTATGTAGGCCCAGTCTAGGATGGTGTCTGAATCCCTATAGGTCATCCTCTCATGGATCTAGGAGGTGGTCAGGTGTACATCTATCTGCTTGCTCTGGAGCAGAGGACCTTTGGCCTCTGCAGTTAGTTGACAAGTGAGGTCTGCTCATGGCTTGTTTTCCCCTCTCAGTATAGGGGCCTTTGTGGTGAACATCCACATGGGTAACAAAAGCTTATCAGGTAGATTTTATCCAGACAGTCCAAGGTTTGTCAGTGGCCCCATGAAATGGCCAGGCTAAAAGCTATAGCCCAGGTCACAGGTTTTCATGTGCCCCATTCAAATGGCCTTAACTGCAGCAACTCCCATCAGGACTTGGAGGCAAAAGCTTACAGAGGTGTACATGGATATAAATGAGATTTGCTGGGACTCTGAAGGGACTTTCCCACAGTCAAGCTTGGGCAAGTGTCCTGGTGGTGGTGACTACAGAATGAAGTTTTCCTCATCTTGGTAACAGGAAACCCTGGTGGTGTAGTGGTTAAGAGCTATGGCTGCTAACCAAAAGGTCAGCAGTTGGAATCTACCAGGTGCTTCTTGGAAACCCTGTGGAGCACTTCTCCTCTGTCCTGTAGGGTCGCTATGAGTAGGAATCGACACAACGGCAACGGGTTTGGTTTCTTCGTTTTTGGTGCTAGATGTTACAGAGATTTGTCACCTGTGCACTGGTGTCTAAAAACCCAAGACATACATTTTTTTAAAAAAATATTTTATTTCCTTATTGAACATTTTCCTCATTGAATGTTAATTTTGGCACAGAGCCTTTTGATTCTCCCCCACTTTGTGACAGTGGGACTTAGGGTCAAACTTTGGTTCTGCTTATTTCTGAAAGTCTGAAAGTCTGGACAAAAGTTGATGGGGACTTTGTCATTGTGCAGCCACACCTCCACTATACAAAGTGCAAGTCTGGTTGCCAGGCAACACGGAGGCAGCCCCTCCTGTTATTAACACTCCAGAGAGGGGTCTCTCAGGTCTCTTAAAGGCTACTCAGCATAAAGCAGTCTCAAAGGGCTCTTTACTTTTTTTTGTTTTTTTCCTGCAGTCTATGCTGGGTGTTACTCAGAGAGTTAGGGACCTACTTAAAGTCATTCAGATTGTTGTAGCCCCTCTCAAACTCTGGTCAGGTCCCATTGTTGGAGAGCTCTGAGCTGTGGCTAGGGAATTGCTCCCTTCACTCATGAATCCCCTAGTTTCAGTAACCAAAACCACATGGCTTTGCAGGTTGGTCCTGGTCTCTTCTTTTCTCTTTTGGCTTTTTGGGTTCAGGTTCCCATTGCTGGATTTCTGTCTATCTAAGCCTCTGCTGGTAGAAATGGCAGACCAAAACAAACAAACAAAAAAAAAACCAAACCCGTTGCCATCGAGTCGATTCCAACACATAGGGTTTAAAGGAATGGCTGGTGGATTTGAACCGCCAACATTTTGGTTAGTAGCCTAGCTCGCCCTAGCTCTTAACCACTCTGCCACCAGGGCCGCAGAAATGGCTGACATCACCTTGCTATTTTTATTCCATAGTAGCATGTTGCCTCTCCCACTATCATACCAGGAGACAGTAACTAAGAATGGGGGATCCATTGGGGAGGGCCCTGACACATTAAGGCTTCCAGTCCTTCTGAGACAGAACAGTACCATCAATGTCAGATGTGACGGGATCATACAGCCAGATTGCTATAATGGCTGTATAAACAGTTGGAAACACAGTTCTCATGCCTATAACAATTGAATAATTTCTTTTATAAGTATCAGCACAAAGCTGGTTACTATGAGGCAGAGGTTAAAGATTGTCCCAAATGTTCAACTTTTCCAAGCTGCTGTACCACTCCATCATCTCTAACATCAACTACTCTTCCTCCCCTCAGTACTCTCCTTCCTGTCTTTGAGTTCTGTAATTTGCTGCAACATCTCACAGAACTCACAACTGTACTTACAATTAAGTGGTTTATTAGAAAAGTAACAGAGTACAGCTGGGGATCAGGAAAGACTCAGAAGTAACAGGAACAACTCAGGATACAGTTCTTGATCAAGATAGCTTCTTCTAGTCCTCTGCTGCTGGAACCTGACTGGAGCTTGTGGGAGAGAGTGTTACAGCTCTTAGCTCTGTAGATCAGCAAGCCACACTGCAGCCATCTTGCGCCAGCCTCCTGGTTCCTGCTATCACTCATTCTGCTATCACTCTTGCTACTGCTGTGCCACTGTCTCTTGCTGTCTTTCATGTTACAGCTCCTTTCTCAGTCTCCTGGGTCTAGGAAGTTCTCAGCTCAGGAATCTCATGTCCAGAGGACTCACTCTGCTCCTGTCTCTTCTTCTTGGTTATAGTGAGGCCACCCTCTTCATGTCTCTTGGATGCCTCATTTTAAGCCTAGCAGGATGGCAAAACTGACCAATCTCCTCATTAGCATTCCATACACCTTATTTGAATGGTAAAGTAGAGGGTTAGGGAAAAAGACGAAGACCCTCAAGAAGATGGATTGACACAGTGCTGCAGAACAACCTCTACAAGTGTGCCATGCACCTTATTTGCATTATTAGCAAGATGTTCAATCCCCTAGGTGGGCCAGAAGCACTTTACTTGTATAATCCCACCCAATAATTTGGTGGGAGTTACAAGACCATGGCGAGAAAGGCCATATAACAGCGATCCATTGAAACAAAGAACGGCAGTAAAGCTCTCTCGTTAAACAAAGCCATCAACAACATTGTAGGAGACCACCCCCCCAGCTTCTGTTCTTATCAGACTTTCAGCTTAGACTTCATTTTAACATTTTCAGCAACACTTTGAGTCTACGAGCACATCCCTGAGTTGCTGTGAGAGAAAGTGGGAACATGAGAGCAGCTTCAGCTTTCAATCATTTCATCAGTTCAACTGATGATCTTTTGAATGCTCTTCAGCAAAATTTTACTTATGTGTGATATTAATGATAATGTCCAATAATTCCCACATTCTGTTGGATCACCTTTGTGCAGAATGGGCACAAATATGAATCTCTTCCAGTCAGTTAGCCAGGTAGCTATTTTCCAAATTTCTTGGCATAAACGAGTGAGCAACTCCAGTGCTCCATCCATTTGTTGAAACATCTCAATTGGTATTCAGTCAATTCCTGAAGACTTGTTTTTCTCTGAAGCCTAAGTGCAGTTTAGACTTCTCACTTAAATATCATCAGTTCTTGATCATACACTACCTACTGAAATGGCTGAACGTTAACCAATTCATTTTGGTACAGTGACTCTGTATTCCTTCCATCTCCTTATTTTTTTAAGCAATTTTTTTAAATTTTGCTTAAGGTGAAAATGAACAGCTCAAGTTAACTTCTCATTCAAAAATTTATACACGTATTGTTTTGTGACATTGGTTGCAATCCCCACAATGTGACAGCACACTCCCACTTTCCCCCGTAGGTTTCCTGTGTCCTTTTGACCAGTTCCTGTCCCTTCTTGCCTTCTCATCCTGCTTTTGGACAGGAACTGCCCATTTGGTGTCATATATTTAACTGAACTAACAAGCACGTTCCTCGTGTGTGTTATTTTTTGTTTCATAGGCCTGTCTAATCTTTGTCTGAAGAGTGGGCTTCAGGAATTATTTCAGTTCTTGGTTAACAGACCGTCCAAGAGCCATACTTTCTAGGGTTCCTCCAGACTCTGTCAGACCATTAAGTCTGGACTTTTTACATGAATTTGAGTTCTGTTCTCTGGAGCTCTTTGTTGTGTTCCCTGTCAGGTGGTCATTGGTGGTAGCCAGGCACCATCTAGTTCTTTTGGTCTCAGGCTGCTGGAGTCTCTGGTTCATGTGGTCCTTTAGTTCTTTGGGCTGATATTTTCCTTGTGTCTTTGGTTTTCTTCATTCTTCTTTACTCCAAGTGGGATGGGACCAATGGATGTATCTTAGATGGACTCTTGCAAGCTTTTAAGACCCCAGATATTACTCATTAAAGCGGGATGTAGAACATTTTCTTTATAAACTATGTTACACCAATTGGACTAGATGTCCCTCAAAATTATGGTTCCTAGGCCTCAGCCTGAGCTACTCAGTCCCTTAAAGGGTTTGGATGTGTCTAGGAAACTTCTGTGCTTTTGCTTTGGTTCAGTTGTGCTTATTCTCTTGTATTGTGTGTTGTCTTGTCATCAATCATCCCCAGGGCTTAGGAGCTTCTCAGTACAGGAACCTGGAGTCCAAAGGACATGCTCTGCTCTTCACTGAAGTTGACCCTTGTCTATTATCCTGTTAGTGATTTCCTGTCCTTCTCCCTCCCCACACTCGTAACCATCAAAGAATGCTTTTTTCTGTGTTTAAACCTTTTCTTGAGTCCTTATAATAGTGATCTCATACAATATTTTTCATTTTGTGACTGACTTATTTCACTCAGCGTAATGCCCTGTAGATTCATCCATGTTGTGAGATGTTTCCCGGATTCATCATTGTTCTTCATTGTTGTATAGTATTCCATTGTGTATATGTACCACAGTTTGTTTATCTATTCATCTGTTGATGGGCATTTAGGTTGTTTCCACCTTTTTGCTATTGTGAATAGTGCTGCAATGAGCATGGGTGTGCATAGGTGTATTCATGTGATGACTCTTTTTTCTCTCGAGTATATTCCTGGGAGTGGGATTGCTGGATCGTATGGTATTTCTATTCCTAGCTTTTTAAGGAAGCACGATATTGTTTTCCAAATTGATTGTAACATTTTACATTCCCATGAGCAGTGCATAAGAGTTCCAATCTAACCTCCCCACAACCTCTCCAAGATTTGTTATTTTGTGTTTTTTGGATTAGTGCCCAGCATTGTCAGGGTGAGATGGTATCTCATTGTAGTTTTGATCTGCATTTCTCTAACCTTCCATCTTCTTTTGATACTTGTCATGGTTTGAATTATGTCCCCCCAAAAATGTGTGTATCAATTTGGCTGGGCCATGATTCCCAGAATTGTGTGGTTGGCCTCCATTTTGTAATTGTAAGTTTATGTTAAAGAGGATTAGGATGGGAATGTAACACCACCTTTACCCAGGTCACATCCCTGATCCAACATAAAGGGAGTTTCCCTGGGGTGTGGCTTGCACCACCTTTTATCTCTCAAGAGATAAAAGGAAAGGGAAACAAGGAGAAAGTGGGGGACCTCATACCACCAAGAAAGGAGCTCTGGGAGCAGATCGTGTCCTTTGGACCTGAGGTTCCTGTGCAGAGAAGCTCCTAGTCCGGGGGAAGACTGATGATGACAAGGACCTTCCTCCAGAGCTGACAGAGAGAGAAAGCCTTCCCATGGAGCTGACACCCTGAATTTGGACTTCTAGCCTACCGGACTGTGAGAAAATAAATTTCTCTTTGTCAAAGCCATCCACTTGTGGTATTTCTGTTAGAGCAGCACTAGATGACTAAGACAATACTTCTTGCATCATTCAATTTTTTGCCCATAGAATTCTTCAATATTACGACTCGAGACTTCAATTTTTTCTTCACTTCTTTCATCTTGAGAAATGTCCAGTGTGTTCTTTCCTTTTGGCTTTGTCACTCTAGATCTTTGCACATTTCATTATAATACTTCACTTTGTCTTCTCGAGCCACCCATTGAAATCTTCTATTCAGTAGAGAGATAAGAACCTCACTACCACCAAGCAAAAAGAACCAGGAGGAGAGCATGTCCTTTGGACTCCGGGTGCCTATGCTAAGATGCTCCTAGACCCTGGGGAAGATTAATGACAAGTACCTTCCCCCACAGCCAACAGAGAGAGAAAGACTTCTTCTGGAGCTCGCTCCCTAAATCAGACTTCTAACCTCCTAAACTATGAGAGAATATATTCTGTTTGTTACAGCCATCCAACTGTGGCATTTTTATTATAGTATCACTGGATATTTAACACAGATAGCAATGAAAAGATACCTATAATGAGGTCTGGAAGAGTTCCCAACATGGAGCTTTCATGTCCCAAGGGACGTGCTACCATTCGAAAAGCAGATGTTCTCACTAAGCAGGAAGCATTTGTACTCCAGGCTTGTATTGACCCATTCTTCACGATAGGCTAAATCGTGCCTCCTGAAGCTATTTGATATCAGCTTTCTAGGTGAGCCCTTTCTGGTTTAGCTAGACCCCACTTGATAGAACAAATTCTCAAGTATGGCCTAGAAGTTCAAGACAAAGGCACTTCAATTTCTCCACTGGTTATTTCTCCAGAACCAAGGGCAAAGGCCATCTTACTTTTGGTAAAGCTAAATTCTTTATCCCACAGCACTCTCTAATTTTTCTGCATGTTAATCTCCATTCCAGAATCTGCTTCTCAGGAAACCCAAACTATAACACTCATAGTAATTTTTCTATTACTGTGTAAGAAATGACCATGAACTTTGCAGCTTAAAACAAAACAATCTGATCTTACAGTTTCTATGAGTCAGGAGTCTGGAATATTTTACCTGGATCCTCCAGTTAGGGTCTCCCAAGGCTAATATAAAGTTGCCGGACAGCTGCCTTATCATCTGGAGCCCTGACTAGGGGGTGATATGCTTTAAAAATCCCTCAAGTTATTGTTAAGTATTTTTTTTTTTTTTTTTTGTGGTTGTGGAATTGAGGTCTACATTGTCTTCCTGTCAGCCAGGAAGTGCTCTCAGTTCCTAGGGGCCGCTCTCATGTCCTTGACACATGGCCCTCTCCATAGGCCCTCTTACACTCTCAAGCTCTGAATTTCTTACTTCAGGAAGTATGTAGTCAACAAGATTGGCCAAATCAATGAAAATTCATAGAAGGGAATTAATAACTTGGGAATCCAAGATTTCAGAAAACATGTCATTCTTTGAACCTTGAAAATATGGAAGATTTGTATAATGGTGGGTATAAGGTGAGGTTGCATTCCAGACTGAGGAAATAACATGAGCAAATTCAAGGAAAAAGAGAAGTATGAAAGGCAATAGTAAGGAAGGGTGGGAAAGCTAATAGGATACCAGTCTATTCCCGTACTAGAAAGGAGGGTGTTATAGAATTGAATGAATTTTGAACCATATCTTAGAAGACAGTAACTGTCAGACAGAGGAGCTAATATTTGATAGAAGAATATACAGGGAGCAGCTGTAAACTCTTGTAAAGGGAAATTTTATGATAAAAACTACATTTGTACAATTAGCTTGGTGGGCCTAAGTGATATGTAAGGTCATTTAGCAACTCTGTTGGGTTTTATGATCATATAATTTCATGCGCTTTAAAATTTCCCAATTTTTTACGCTAGTTGGAAGACTTGCTCCTTTACTGTATATCACTGTCACGTTGATTGTGGTTTGTTATTATTATATTCCTTATGCCATTTCAGTGGAATTTTTGAGTCAAGGCGAAAGAAACACATATGTTTAGTCAGGCTTCTTGAACTATAAACTCTGTATTTTTTACATAGTTAAAATTATTTTCTGTATGTATTTCTTTAATATTTCATATTTTAACTTAAGAATTTCCTGTATTATTATTTTTTTAATCTCCATAAATGTGGTTCTGATGATTATATGCTGCTCTGTAATAGAGATGTACTACAATTTACTTAAATATGTATTTGCTTAGTGTTAAATATTTAAGATATTTCATTTATCTATCTCAATTTACTTAGTTGCTTTTGTATATAACACTTTAACTTATAGATAAATATTGCAAAATGAAACTACCACATAATCTCCTATCAATACAAATGAATTTTAGAAAAAGGTCACCAGTAACAAAATAACTAGAAAAGGTCTTGAATATAATTTAATAAGAAACTGAAATTTTATGAACAAAGAAAGAGACACAAGATAACAGTATGGATCTTAGTTCCACCTCTACCTCCAAAATATGTACTATGAAAAGAAGAAATATTACATAAAGCTAAAGAATTCTAATATCTCCAATGTGGAGAGAACAAAATGAAAGGCTAAGAAAACATTACAAAGAAAATTTAATTTTTTTTTCTTAATACTATAAATTCTTACTAATTGACCTGGTATCTCAACAAAAGTGGGGAAAATTGCAGATTTTTTTTTTTTTTTTTTTTAATTTCAAGCCTCCATACTGGACTGAGGGAACAAAGCAAAGCCTAATGTTATAGCTTTACTGCAAAACTCACACTCATTCTGTAACACATACACACATGAGAGGCCTCTCTGGGTGGACTTGAACTTCCAAATCTTTGGTTATCAGCTGAGCATGTTAACCATTTGCAAAATCCATATTCTAAAAGAAAAAAAAGACACAAATTATCCAACAAATGGATATATTCTCAGCTGTGTTCTTCCCACTCTCCTTACATTCCAATCACCCAGATATTTACAATAAAAAGCACATAGGATGCACTACAAATTATAGCTCAGAATGAAAAATAAATGGATGACATTATCAGAGCTCCTAAAATATAAAACTGCTCATATGAAACATTGGTGAAACAAAAATAATAATAACTATGAAAATTTAATAACAGAAAAAATTTTAAAAAAGAGGAATATAGGATGCAAAAACAAATGACAAACCCAATTTAGATGAAAATAAAATGTACCTAACAGACATATATAGCACACTCCACCCAACAACAGCACAATATATATTCTCCAGCGCACATGGATCATTCTCCAGGATAGATCATATCTTAGAAGACAAAGTCTCAATAAATTTAAAAAGACTAAAATTATACAATGTATCTCTCCTGATCACAATGGAATGAAACTAGAAATTAATAACAGAAAGAAAACTGAAAAAAATACAAATATGTGGAAACTAAGTAACATGCTACTAAGCAAAGAATGGGTTAAAAAAGAAATCAAGAAAGAAATAAAAAAATACTTAGAGTCTATTGAGAATGAAAACACAACATATCAGAACCTATGGAATGCAGTGAAGGCAGTACTCAGGTGAAAATTCATAGCAGTAAATACCTACATTAAAAAAGAAGAAATACACCAAATCAATACCTTAACTCTGCAACTTGAGGGATTAGAAAAGCAAGATCAAACTACCAGAAAAAAGAAAATAATAAATATCAGAGCAGACATAAATGAAGTAGAGAATAGAAAAACACTAGAATCAACAAAACCAGAAGTCAGTTTTTTGACAATATCAATCAAATCGACAAAACTTTGGCTAGTCTGACAAAGAAAAAGAGAAAAGAAGCAAATATCTAAAACTAGTAAAGAAAATTGGGATATGGCAACCAATCCTACAGAAATAAAAATAATTCAAAGGGAATATTTTGAACAGAAACCCTGGTAGTGTAGAGGTTAAGAGCTACGGCTGCTAAACAAAATGTCGGCAGTTTGAATCCACCAGCTGCTCCTTGGAAACCCTATGGGCAATTGTACTCTGTCCTATAAGGTGGTTATGAGTCAGAATCAACTAGACAGCAACAGGTTTGGTTTTTTTTTTGTTGGTATTTTGAACAGTTATATGCCAACAAATTAGACAACTTAGAGGAAATGGACAAAGTTCTTGACATGCATAAACTTCCTACAGTGACTCAAGAAGAAATAGTGGATCATCAGACTCACAACAAGTGAAGAGATTAAATCAGTAATCAAAAATCTCTGAATAATAAAAAGTCCCAGGCCAGATGGCTTCACTGGAGAATTCTACCAAATATTTATATGAGAAGTGACTCCAATCCTACTTAAACTTTTCCAAAAAATAGAAGAGGCAGGAACACTACCTAACTCATTCAATAAGGAGAGCATTACCCCAATACCAAGGCCAGATAAAGATATCACAAGAAAAGAAAATTATAGACCAATATCCCTAATAAAAATAGAGACAAAAATATTCAAGAAAATACTAGCAAACCAAATCAAAAAACATATTAAGGGATCATACACCATGATCAAGTGGGATTTATCCCAGGAATGCAAGGGTGGTTCAACATTAGAAAATCAGTTGAGTTGAGGCCAAGATGGTGGAATAGTCAGAAGCTTCATGTTGTCCCTCATAAAACAAAAACCTGAAAAAACAAGTGAATTGAACATATATGACTATCTAGGAACTCTACTCAACAAAGACAAAGCTGAAGAATCAGACTGAGCAGCAGGTAGAAGGAGAGACAATTCAAAAACAGTGGAAATGGGGAGCTGTGGATTGCAAGAATGCTGGCATCCCACTAGCTGAATCTGTGCAGTGCACACAGGCTGAGTCAAGCAGTAACATCCCAAGCCAAAACCCACCATATCTAGTGCAGCCAAGCAGCAGTGAATCTGCACACACCTCCAGAACCAGAAAAAAGTGACAACAGGCCTCAGAAAGTTAAGTGCAAACTCCCACCCACCATGTGCTGGAACCAAAAATCCTCCCTCCACCAGAACTCCATGGCTGAGGTACACTCCCTTCCCCTTACTCATCCTCTAGCCTGCTCTGACACCAGTCTCATGACATTCAACATCACCATGCCCCCTAAGATGGGAACTCACAGCAGGTCTTGAGTTGCCTTCCCCTTCGCCCAGCCACTGGTGTGGGGGGCTGTCAATAGACTTGCAGCACCCTTCATCACCACCCCGGTGCCTTGCGGGCCAATCCAACACTACACACCCTCATTAGCATAAAACAGGTAGGGTGCCCACTTGAAGTGCATTTTCACTTGCAGCAGCCAAGTGGGAGCTGCAGATTTGTGACATTTGATATCATCATGCCCCCTAAGAAGGGGTCTCACCCACACACCCCAGGGGCCTGAGAGCTGGCAGGGACACTCACTCCATCTAGCTGACCACAACAGGGGACTGAGAATTAGTTTTGTCTTCCAATCCCTCCAGCCAATGGCACTGGGTGCCCAATGACCAGCTACACTACACCCCCCACTGTGCACTCTAGCAGACAGGGACACACCCCCTATCTAGTCACCCAGGGCAGCCAACAGACCTCTTCCTCACCCCACACATCATCTTCCACTGCAACCAGAGACCTGTGCCTGCTCTGAACACCCCCAAACAGCCCTGCCTGCCTAGGACTGTAGGTGAGAGTCTCCCCACCAAACACTCAGTGACCAAACACCTGGACAACTTTACCCTGAACAACTGCAACCCCACAAGAACAGTGAACAGACTCCTGGTCTCACACACCTAGTAGCTGCTCTGACAACCTGGAGAGAGGAGGTAAGAGCTTCAACAATGTCAACAACAAAAGTAGCACACATGTCTAACTTACTTGGACATATCAAAACAAAAATACAGGATGCAGTAAACAAAAATACTGTAAGTGAATACATACAATAACTTATTGATGCCTCAGAGACATCAGTCAATATTAAATCACATAAAGAAGCAGGACAAGATGGCTCAAGCTACCAAAATAAAGACTGAGAAAACTTCCCAGAGGAAGATAAGACAATAGAACTACATGATAAAGAATTCAAAAGACTAATATGCAGAGCCCTCCAAGAGACCAGGAAGGAGATCAGGCCAAACTAAGACCAAATCAAGGAACACACAGACTAAGAAATAGAAGAATTCAGGAAAGCAACACAAGAAAAAAACAACAGAATAAGCAGGCTGCTAGAAACCTTACAGAGATAGCAACTAGAAATCAAAAAGATTAACAAGATATTTCAGAATTAGACAACTCAATAGAAAGTCACAGAAGCAGAATTGAGACAATGGAAGTAAGAATTAGCGAGAGTGAAGGTAAATCACTTGACACCCAACTGTTGGGGAAAAATCAGAAAAAAATGACAAAAAAAATATGAAGAAAGCCTAAGAATTATGTGGGATACTATCAACAGGAAAAACCTACGAGTAATCAGAGTACCAGAACAGGGAGGGATAATGGAAAACACAGAGAAAATTGTTGAAGATTTGTGGCAGAAAACTTCCCTAATCATGAAAGATGAGAAGATATCTATCCAAGAAGCTCGATAAACGCCACACAGGATAGACCCAAAAAGAAAGTCAGCAAGACATATCATAATCAAATTTGCCAAAACCAGAAACAAAGACAGAATCCTAAGAGCAGCTAGAGATAAACAAAAAGTCATCTACAATGGAGGACCAATAAGACTAAGCTCAGATTACTTAGCAGAAAGCACATAGGCAAGAAGGCAATGGAATGACATATATAAAGACTTGAAGGAAAAAAAATTGCCAGCCAAGAATTATATATCCAACAAAATTGTCTCTCAAATAAGATGGTGAAATTAGGTCATTTCCAGTTAAACAGAAATTAAGGGAATACATACAAACCAGACCAAAATTACAAGAAATATTAAAGGAATCCTCTGTTTAGAGAACCATCAACATTCAGACAACAATCCAAGACGAGGACATAGGACAGAGCAACCAGATATAAACCCAGGTAGGGAATTCATAAAAACAAATCAAAGCTAAAAAACTAAAAATAAGGAACAGAGCTTTCAGTATGTAAATGACAACAACATCAAAACAAAAAACAAAGAATAAACAGTATAGTCAAAAAATTTCTATCTGGAGAGGGAATCAAAGTGATATCCAGAAATAAAAGAATGGTTTAGACTTAGAAAAATAAAGGTAAATTTCAAAGTAACTACAAAGGAAGCTAACAAACCTACCCATCAAAATAAAAAAAGAAGAAAAACATAGACTCAGCAAAAATAAAATCAACAATAACAACAGAGATGAAAAGAAAATACAAAAACAAAAAGAACTCAGCACAGAAAAGTAAGTGTAACAAAGAAATTCAACACCACACATACACACAAATATACATCAAGTGACAGCAGTAAACTCATCCTTATCAATAATTACACTGATGTAAATGGCCTAAATGCACCAGTAAAGAGACAGAGAGTGGCAGAATGGATAAAAAACACGATCCATCTAAATGCTGTCTACAAGAGACACAACTTAGACACAAAGACATAAACAAACTAAAAGGATATAAAAAAAATATCAAGCAAACAATAACCAAAAAAAGAGCAGAAGTGGCAATATTAATGTCCAATAAAACAGACTTTGAAGCAAAATCCACCATAAAGGATAAGGAAGGACACTATATAATGATTAAAGGGTCAATATGCTAGATGGACATAACCATAATAAATACATACACACCAAATCACAGGCTTCAAAATACATAAAATAAACTCTAACAGCATTGAAAAGAGAAATAGTTCCACAATAATAGTAGGAGACTTCAACATACCACTTTCAGTGAAGGACAGAACTTCTAGAAAGAAACTCAATAAAGATTCAAAAGATCTAGATGCCACAATCAACCAACTCAACCTCATAAACATATACAGAACACTCCACCCAACAGCAGCAAAGTATATATATTCTCTTCCAAAGCACATGGAACATTCTCCAGAGTAGACTATATTTTAGGTCACAAAGTAAGCTTTAACAAAATCCAAAACACTGAAATGATACAAATCATCTTTTCTGATCATAATGCCATAAAAGTAGAAATCAATAACAGAAACAGCAAGGAAAAAAAATCAAACATGGAAACTTAACAACACCTTACTCAAAAAATAGTGGGTAATAGAAGAAATAAAGGATGGAATAAAGAGATTAATAGATGAAATGAGAATGAAAACACATCTTACCAAAACGTTTGGGACACAGCAAAAGCAGTGCTTAGAGGCCAATTTATAGCAATAAACACACACATCCAAAAAGAAGAAAGAGCCAAAATCAAAACCTTAACACTACAACTGGAGGAAATAGTAAGAGAGCAGCAAAAGAACCTCTCAGGCACCAGAAGAAAGGAAATAAAAAAATGGAGCAAAAATAAATGAAACAAAGAATAGAAAAACAATTAAGTCAACAAGACCAAAACTTGGTTCTTTGAAACGATCAACAAAATCGACAAACCATTGGACAGACTGATGAAAGAAAAACAAGAGAAGAAGCAAATAACCCAAATAAGAATTGAGATAGGTAATATCACAACGGATAAAATTGAAATAGAAAGGATCATAACAGAATACTATGAAAAATTGTACATCAACAAATATGAAAGCCTAGAGGAAATGGACAAATTTCTAGGAACACAGTACCTACCTAAACTAACACAGACTGAGGTAGAAAAACTAAACAGACCAATAACAAAATAAAAAATTGAAGAGTTAATTAAAAAAAAACCTCCCAACAACAACAACAACAAAAGCCCCGGCCTAGGAGGCTTCACTGGGGAAGTCTACCAAACTTTCAGAGAAGAGCTAACATCAATACTACTACAGCTATTCCAGAGTATAGAGAAGGATGGAATACCCCCAGACTCATTCTATGAAGCCAGCATAACCATAATACCAGAGCCAGGCAAAGACATCACAAAAATAAGAAAACTACAGACCAATATCCCTCACGAACATAGATGCAAAAATTTTCAAAAGATTCTAGCCAATAGAATTCAACAACATATCAAAAAATAATACATAATGACCAAGTAGGACTCATACCAGGTATGCAGGGATGGTTCAACATTTGGAAATCAATCTACATAATCCATCACATAAATAAAACAAAAGAACCACATGATTTTATCAATTGATGCAGAAAAGGCATTTGACAAATTCCAACACCCATTCCTGATAAAAACTCTCAGCAAAACATGAATAGAAATAACTATAAAGTTTATAGAAGAAAAAATAGAACCAATGTTACAGGCCCTAGTACACGGCATTAACAGGATACAAACTGTAAACATCAACACACAAACCCCAGAAGATAAGCTAGATAACTGGGATCTTCTAAAAATCAAACACCTATGCTCTTCAAAAGACTTCACCAAAAGAGTCAAAAGAGAACCTACAGAC
>NW_004444139.1:3363149-3387285 GCF_000243295.1 Trichechus manatus latirostris | reverse complement strand
GTAGTGAGGTTGTTAACCATTGTCATAGGGCAACATGTGTACTAACTGTTTAATGAGAAACTATTTTGTTCTGTAAACCTTCATCTAAAGTGATAATAGCAGCACAATTGGAAGAGCACAGTCAATGTGACTGAACTGTGTGCATGTAGAAATCTTTGAAATGGTGTATATTTGGCTATGTATATTTTTTTCACCAAAAAAATAAATAAATAAATAAAACAATATGTGTACTACTGTTTAATGAGAAACTATTTGTTCTGTAAACCTTCACCTTAAGTACATTTAAAAAAAAAAAACATGAATAGAAGAGGAACTCTTCAACATAATAAAGGACATTTATACAAAGCCAACAGCCAACATCATTCTAAATGGAGGAAGACTGAAAGCAATTCCCCTGAGAATGGGAACCAGAAAAGGATGACCTTTATCACCACTTTTATTCAACATTGTGCTTGAAGTCCTAGCTAGAGCAATAAGGCAAGAAAAAGAAATGAAGGGCATCCAAATTGGTAAGGAAGAAGTAAAATTATCCCTATTTGCAGATGATATGATCTAATACATGGAAAACCCCAGAGAATTCTCAAGAAAGTGACTGGAAATAACAGAAGATTTCAGTAAAGTAGCAGGATACAAGAATAACATACAAAAATCAGTAGGATTCCTCTACACCAAAAAGAAAAAGAAAACTTCAAAAAGGAAATCGTTAAATCAATACAATTTACAATAGCCCCAAGAAGCTAAAGGAATAAACCTAACCAGAGATGTAAAAGACCTATACAAAGAACACTACAAAACACTACTGCCAGAAACCAAAAGAGACCTACATAAGTGGAAAAACATACCATGCTCATGGATAGGAAGAGTTAACATTGTGAAAATGTCAATTCTACCCAAAGTGATCTACAGATACAATGCAATCCAGATCCAATTTCCAACAGTGCTCTTAACGAGATGGAGAAACAAATCACCAACTTGGTATGGAAAGGAAAGAGGCCCCATATAAGTAAAGCATTACTGAAGAAGACAACAATGTGGGAGGCCTCACACTACTTGATTTTAGAACCTGTTACACATTCAGGATAGTCAAAACAGCCTGGTACTGGTACAACAACAGACATAGACCAAGGGAACAGAATTGAGAACACAGCAGTAAATCCATCCGTCTATGAGCAGCTGATATTTGACAAAGGGCCAAAATCCTTTAAATAAGGGAAAGACATTCTGGATGTCCATCTGTAAAAAAAAATGAAACAGGATCCATACCGCACACCATACACAAAAGTTAACTCAAAATGAATCAAAGGCCTAAATATAAAATCTAAAACAATAAAGATCATGGAAGAAAAATAGGAACAATGCTAGGGGCCGTACACATAGCATAAATAGGATACAAACCATAACTAACAATACACAAACACCAGAAGAGAAACTAGATAACCGGGGGCTCCTAAAAATTAAGCACTTATTCTCATCAAAAAACTCTGCAAAAAAAAGTAAAAAGAGAACCTACACACTGGGAAAAAATTTTTAACTATGATATATCCAACCAGGGTCTAATGTCTAAAATCTACACCTCAACAATAAAAAAACAAATAATCCAGTTAAAAAATGGGCAGAGGATATGAACAGACAGTTCACCAAAGAAGATATTCAGGCAGCTAACAGACACATGAGGAAATGCTCTTGATCTTTAGCCATTAGATATGCAAAGCAAAAGTACATTGAGGTGCCATCTCATCCCAACAATACTGGCACTAATCAAAAAAAATAAAAATAAACACAAAATAAAAAAAAATGTTGGAGAGGTTGTGGGGTGATTGGAACTCTTAAGCACTACTTGTGGGAATGTAGAATGGTACAACCACTTTGGAAAACAATGTGTCGCTTCTTTAATAAGCTAGAAATGGAAATATCATTTGATCCAGCAATTCCACTCCTTGGAATATGCCCGAGAGAAATAAGAACTGCCACATGAATAGACATACACACACACATGTTCATCGCAGCACTATTCACAATAGCAAAGAGATGGAAACAGCCTTAATGTTCATTAACGAATGGACAAACAAACTTTGGTACATACACACAATGGAATACCATGCAATGATAAAGAACGATGAATCTGCTAAACATCTGACAACATGGGTGAATCTGGAGGGCATTACACTGAGTGAAATAAGTCAGTCACAAAAGGACAAATATTGTATGACATCACTATTATAAGAACTCAAGAAAGGTTTACAGACCGAAAGAGCATTATTTGATGGTTATGAGGGTGGGGAGGGAAGAGGAAGCGGAAGTCACTAACTAGATAGTAGACAAGTGTTAACTTACGTGAAGGGAAGGACATAACACAATATAGGGGATGTCAGCACAATTAGACCAAAGCAAAAGCACGGAAGTTTCCTAGATACATCCAAACACTTTGGGGGACTGAGTAGCTGGGGCTGAGGCCTGAGGACCATCATCTCAGGGGACATCTAGGTCAATTGGCATAACATAGTTCATAAAGAAAATGTTCTACATCCCACTGGGGTCTTAAAAACTTGTGAGCAGCCATCTAAGATACATCTATTGGTCTCATCCCACCCAGAGCAAAGGTCAATACAGAAAAATCAGACAGGTTTTTATACATGAGCAATAAGCAAGTGAGAAAGGAAATAAGGAATAACTTCTAAAATAATCTTTTATAGTACTACTGTTAATTCCCCCATTATCCACAAAAAAGTGTTCATAAACCAACAAAAAGACTGTATAAAAACACAGTGCAAAACTTAGGCAAAAGAAAAAAGAAATGCATTTCTCAAAATATGTCAAAAAAAGCAAAAATCATTATGTACATATATAATACTACCTAAACTGTATCCTAGTTTCTTAGTTTAAAACTTCTTAGTTTAAAACTTCTGCCTTTTGCTTCACAGTGACTTCAAGCGTTCCTTGAGTAAAATAGTGTTTTCTTTTTCTCTCTAGATGTCCCATCTTGCGTTTCTTCTACAGCAAAGAAACAAAAGGAGTGCTGAAGCCTCTACCTCTGTGAATAGAAAACTGCTTAGAGTTACAAACGTTTTTTCCACCTCTGTTCGTTATTTCATGATTCATAGAGCTAAATTTTGGCACTAGCTTCCCTTTACATCTGTTTTGTATAATTTAAGACTAACTTTATGAAATAGATGCTAATATTCCATACTAACCTTAATAAGGGTTAAGCAACTTGCTCAACATTAAACAGCAAATAAGGACAAACCTAAGTCTGAAACCAGGTCTGTCTGACTTCGGTGTCCACACACTTTCCAATCAATGAAGTCACCTTCATTTACCTTTCTCTCATAAGCCTGTTAAAATTCACCAGCTGGTCTCAGGGTTACCTTTTTGGCAGAGATGGTTGTTCACGGGCCACTCACAGCTGTCCTAATGTTTTTACCTGCAACAAACAGAAAAAATTGAATATCTGCCCAAATCATGTAAAGAGTGATCATGGAGATACCAAACGGCTCCCATACTTAGGCCTAGAATTCCCCCTCTGAATCTTCTGGGTTTGCCATCCGTTGTTCTCCTTTCATAAGACGGGTTGTTGTTAGCTGCCATCCAGTCATCTCCAACTCAAAACAACCTTAGATATAGCAGAATGAAACACTGCCCATTCCTGCATCATCTTCATGACTGTTGGTATATTTGGGCCCATTGTTGTGGCTATTGTGTCAATACATATCATGGAGGGTTTCCTTCATTTTCACTGACCTTCTGCTAAGTATAATATCCTTTCCTAGAGATTGATCTTTCCTGATGATGCGTCCAAAGTAAGCAAGCCAACGTCTCTCCATCCTCACTTCTAAGGAGCATTCTGGTTGTGTTTCTTCTAAAACTGGTCATAACGAGGAAGTCCTGATAAATAAATTAGTAGCTCCACCATTGCTGAGATCCACTCTGATCTAGTAGAGATTCATATTTAATGGCCTCGACTGTGGAGTCAGATTTTCTGGCTTAAATCCACTAGGTACAGCCTTAAAGGAGGTCTTGGATTAGACTACAATATGGCGAAGACTGGATTTTAAAATACACTTAATCTATTTTCCCTTAAATATTTTTATGTTTTTAGCTTAATATCTAAATGTCGTTTTGATGACCTTAAAATTCTGGGTCTCAATGCAGGGATGTTAAATGACTAAACTGTGTGTTACAGAGAAAAAGTATAATGGATTTTGGAATAAGGTAGTCCTAGGGTTGCATCCTGAATAGCCCATCATTTTCTGTGAATTTGAATTTCCTCATTACAAAATAAGTGTAATATATTACAGATGTGTCTTAATAATCAAATTCATTAACATATTATATGACTATAAATCTTAGTTTTCCATTTCTTTGCTCCCAAATTTATGGCAAAATATTCATAAGAGCACTAGAGCTCCTTGTGAATGGACCACCAAGAACCTGGTGCTTCTCATTAAAAACAGTTGTCATTGAGTTGATTGTGACTCATAGAGACCCCGTGTATGTCTGAGTATAACTGTACTCCATAAGATTTTCAGTGGCTAATTTTTCGGAAGTAGATCACCAGGCCTTTCTTTCAAGGCACCCCTGGTTGGACTTGAACCTCCAACCTGTCAGTTAACAGCTGAGCACATTAACCATTTACATCACCCAGGGAACCCAGTGCTTCACACATTACCCATATTTAAAAATTATTCACTGATTTTTTTTTTACATTTTTCAACCGCTGAATTAGATAAACCACCAAAGTCACTTATTTTGGAAAAGTTAAAAGAGCAAGGACATCCTAATATATTAAAAGTCCTGGGGATTGTTCTAAATTGTGTACTCTCACAAATTATGGAATTTTATAGCATGCCTAATGGGGAAAAGCCATTAGGGACCTATTTGAAAGCCAGAACAAGAGTCTTCCTGGAAAGAAACACAACCAGTGGGAAGTGAGAGTTTGGAGATAATGACTTGACTATAGTTCTGGGTCAGTGGGGAAACTTAAAGTACAACTTGTTGTCTGTTACTCTGATTGTTCTCTGTACCACTTCTACAGACCAATGCCAGAGGACTATAGTGAGGAGTACTCCACAAAGCTATTATAAAGCTCCAAGAATACAACTGTGTTGCCTATAAAACAAGATGCTATCTCACATGAAAATGACAGTTGTTTTCTACAAATGGGGAATTCTGCACCATATAGACACTCAACGGGACCAGAAGCCCGAGTTATGAAATGATGGTGAGAACACCAGTCATTTGAGCGTCAGTGCATGGGTGAGGGGGAAGGCATTATGGGTGCTTCAGGGTGGTAGCCAGAGCAAGAGAGATAGAATATGACAGTTGCCTGGTTGAAAAGATGACAGTTACAAGTGAACTTGAAATATCCCTTGGGGACTGCTGAAACTGAAGGGGCTCGAGAGCCTGCAGCCTTCAGGAAGGGAAAGGCTAAGTTCTGTCTTTCTTATACCGCTCTTCTGATCCTATTTATCCTGGGACAGAGGCTGCTTAGGAAATACGCATTTCAATAAGGTTACTGTTCCCCATTGTCTATGTTTGTGACCTAGTAAACTAATATAAAAAATTGTAAATTATTTCATCCGTAGCAAGTCTTTAGGTGGGTTAGAACAAAGTCCGTTATTTGGTTTCCTGAGGAGGTTCTCCATTTAATATCTTTCTTTATGAGAGATATTTCACAAAACTTTTTATCTGCTTCTATGTCGGAATGCATCAAATGTGACCCAAACAACTGTGCTGGATTCCCCATGCTTGAAAACAGCTCGCAACTAGGAGGGTCCACACCTTCTCCAGTCCAACCACATCCTCTGGGAAAAAGTCCCTCATGAACCACATCTTCATACTTGGAACCAGTGGTTGTAGAAAATGATTTGTTTTCATTCCTAATCTAGAGAGACAGTGAAGGAAAATGAGCATTGTTTCAAAACATAGACAGATGACCCTCAATACATCTTGAGTCATCAAGTGCTATTTTCTAAAAATTGATAATCTATTAACCTCCTCCCGCCACCCTCTCTCTCTCTGTCATGCATATACACACATTATTTATGGAGTCCGGAAATGCGTCTTACCCATGCCACTTTCTCTGACCATCTCCGTCCAAATTGGCCTGGCTCTTATAGAAATCAAGTAGACCTTCATTTGTTCCAGCTGTGACCCTGATCATATTCTGTATTAAGTTTCACCTGAAAGGCTCTGTGGGTATCTTGGATGGTCTATTGGTTGTGGCCCAAGGAAGTGAGACTCACTCAGCAAGGCCAGAAAACAAATAGAATTCATTACTCACAGGTCCCGGAGTGGAAACGACAGCATGCCTAGATGCAGGGCCACACAGGGGGTTGCACCTGAGGACAAGGTAACAAGAAGCTAGAATTGTGAGAGAGGCCTTACGTACGGCCAGCAGAGAGGGGTTAGTGCATGCTGAAGTATTATTGGTCAATTTAAAAGTTTCTAGTGCACTAGTGTGGGAAAAGGCAGAAGTTTTTATCAAGGGCACCCATATGGGGCATGGCCGCGAGGGGTAAGGAGTAACTACAGCTGTTAAGAGACTGGGTTATAAAATAGTAACAGGTTCCTATTACAATAATAGGGCACGCCTGGGAGGGCCAGTTAGCGATCAGGGACTATTGAGAGCCTGTGTGATAAAATACGAATGCCTATAACGGAAACAGAAAACCTTGTGTCATAGTGGTTAAGAGCTATGGCTGCTAACCGAAAGGTCAGCAGTTCAAATCCACCAGATGCTCCTTGGAAACCCTATGAGGCAGTTCTACTCTGCCCTATCGGGTCACTAAGAGTCAGAATCAACTCGGTAGCAATGGGTTTGGTTTCTATTTTTATTTTTTTGGTATATCAAAACCTGGGTGAAAGGGCAACTAGAAAAAACTAGGTGAAGAGTTACCATTTAATGGATGCTAAATGGATCCAATTAATGCATGTGACGGCAGCAAACTGAGCAGGCCATAACCTGGCCTTATGGCATAGCCCTTCACCTATCTATGACTGTCCATGACTGCTCTCCTTTATTTGACTGTAAGCTCGGCAGCATTAAGGACTGTGTCTTACTTATCCCCCAAACTCTTTTGACCAAGAATAAATGGTGATTCTTCATTAATCAACAAATGCATGCGCTTCAGCTTTAGTGTAAATGTAGAAACGAACAAACTCCTCTAATTATAGGCCCTGTATGAAGGGCCTTAAGAGGACTCAAAGAGAAGCCTGCTGACTCTTCACATTTTCTAATCGGTGTACTTATTTGAAACAACTGGTTAATCTGTCCTCTTCAATTCCAACGTTCATCAGACTTTGTTTTCAAAGTGTTGTAATTATTCTTCTAAATCCTTTTGTTTTTCACTAAAAAATCAACTATGGGACTTTGAGTATGGAATGTCCCTGTCAGCTTCTCTCAGGTTTTCTTCTGCTTTCAGTGTTTGCCGCTGCAGAAAACCCAGAGCTATTCCTATTAACACGTCAACCACATAAAAAAAAAAGAGCTTCCTAAGTAGACACTTAGGGGAGATTTCCAGTGAAGGGAAAATTGCCATAATCTTGGTAAGTAGGCGAGTGCTGCCATCATGGAGGAGAGAGAATCTTGGGTGATTGAATGCAAAATCCTTTAAGGCATATTGCAATAAAGAGCTTTCCTAAAAGAACTCCCTTCTAAAATGAGCCTTTGTGGGGAGTAGATCCAAGTTCCCCCTCTTGTTCCTGAATGATGATAAAAAGGATGGAAGGGCCATCTCACAAAGGAAGTAAGTGAGGTTCTGGGCCATGGCTTCTTCTCAAGCTTTGCCTTTAGGACCCCTTTCTCCTACCCTGCCTTCTTCAGTCCAATAGAAACAATCAGTCCCAATAATGCAACTCAACCCCTTCCGATGGGAGACTGCATTTACAGTGACTTTGTTCACAGCCCCTGAAATAGGCTTAAAATTCCAAACCATCCTACTTCTGTATTGCTGGTTACCATTCCCTTCTTATTTCTGGGTCCCAACCTGTACTTCTTAAAGGAAATTGATGGAGAGGGAAAGAGTAGCATTTGATGATCACCTCCTATATGACCTATATTAAGCTAAATGCTTTATATTCAATCATATTTAATTCTAGCAAGAAATCGATCTCCCTCCTCCAGAAGAAGTAAAGCTATTATTTTTAGGTATCATATTTTTCTACTATTTTTTCCCTGCTAGGTGGTGTTTGCTATAAAACTACCTTTATCATTATTATTAGTATTTCCTTTTCTTACAGAATCCTTCATCCACTCACCTGTTATGCAGCACCCTGCAGTATTTCCTGTACTCCTTTCACCTTTTGGTACAGGTTTTGCTTCTCCATTGTCTTCTGTCTTTGAACTCCAAATCTAACCATCTTTTTTATTCTACCAAAGGTTTTCGTATCTCTTTCTGACCCCTTCTTCTCTGCTTTTATATAATGATCCACCTTTATCCTCTACCCCTTAATCCCTGATTATTAGGCTTAGTGCCTAATGATCAGTAATATTTATGGAGATCCGATTATATCCCAGGTCATACGTAAAATGCTTTCATGGAATATGTTATTTTTTTCGTCACTTATAACAAAACATTGGCACGAACTCCATTTTTAAACCAACTTATGGGTGAGAAAACTGAGGCACCAAGAAGTTAAGTAACTTACCCAAGGTTCTGTAAGAAATAGAACCGAGATTTAAATCCATACCCTCTCAAGAGCATTTTTCTACAATACATTGTCCTCTAAAATATGCTAATTATAATGCAAAATACAGGTTTGCAATTGGAGCCCTGATGGCGCAGTGGTTAAGAGCTCGGCTGCTAACCAAAAGATCGGTAGTTTGAATACAACAGCCACTCCTTGGAAACACTATGGGGCAGGTCTACTGTGTCCTATAGAGTTGCTGAGTCAGAACCGACTTGATGAAAACAGGTTTGTTTGTTTTTGATTTTTATACTTATATTGTCACTAGAAATCTACCTCTAATTGGGGGCAACGTTATACTATTCTATACTTACATAAAATTATGTCTAAGGAAAGGCATTTTGTCACTGAGCAACTTTCAGGTTATTTAGATTCTTTGCCTTAGAGGAAACAAAATCCCTGGATTTTAGAGACTTAGAGAAATTCTGTGTTAAATTTAATTTCTCTTTTTGTAGTTGTTTCATTCCCCATTCCAAACTGGCTCCATAAATGTTGCCATTTAACTATAATATTTTGCACAGAATAAAAGGTACATATTTCTACCTAAAATTGTTGCAATACAAATAAATATTAGGGCCATGATCCTGCCCTCCAGGAGATGTGTAACACTGGGATTGTCATTGATCACATCTTTATCAGGTACCCTGGCCATAGTCAAAAAACACCTTAGCACGGCTTATCAAGCTCCTAGATAGGGTTGTCAGATTTAACACATAAAAAGTACAGAATTCCCAGTTAAATCTGAATTTCAGTAACCAATTATTTTTTAGTATAAGTATGCTGCAACAGTACCTGGGGCACATATGTATACTAAAAAATTATCTGTAGCTTATCTAAAATTCATGTTTAACTGGGAGTTTGATATTTTATCTGGCAAAACTATCTAGGGAAAAAGATAGGATCTTTCCCCTACCCCAAACTTACTAAGTCTCTTGATACAAGGATACAGAAATAAATTAATTAACACAACACACAGCATGTACAAACATCAAGCTTATATGGACATTTGTAATTTTACATGTTAAGTGCAGATTGATCTGCTTTCTGATGATGGTGGCCCAGGGAAATTTGGAGAGAGGTGACTGAGGATCTCTTCCTGGCTTCCCACCTGAATGAGCTGCTCCTCTGTAGGTGTCTAGTTCAGGTACTCACTGTATAGTTCTTCAGCTCCCTCTACCCAACCCCAATTCTGCCTGTCTACTCTGTGAACCCCCACACATCTGTCAGTTTATCATAATGTGATGGCTTGGATGTTGCTATGATGATGGAAACTACGCCACGGGTATTTCACATTCGAGCAAGGTCATCCATGACGGACAGGTTTCAGCAGAGCTTCCATACTAAGACAGACTAGGAAGGACTTAGAGGACTATTTCTGAGAAAATTGGCCAGTGAAAACCTGACTAGCAGAAGAATATTATGTGATATAGTGCTGAAAATGAGCCCCCTCAGGTTGGAAGGCACTCAAAATACAACTGGGAAAGAGCTGCTTCCTCAAAGTAGAGTTGACCTTAATGACATAGATGGAGTCAAACTTTTGGGACCTTCATTTGCCGAGGTGGCACGACTCAAAATGAGAAGAAACACCTGCAAATATCCATTAATAATTGAACGTGGAATGCACAAAGTATGAATCTAGGAAAACTGGAAGTAGTTAAAAATGAAATGGACCATATAAAGATCAATATCCTAGGCATTAGTGAGCTGAAATGAACTGGTATTGGCCATTTTGAATAGGACAATCATATGGTCTACTGTGCCAGGAATGACAAAGTAAAGAGGAATGATGTCACATTCATCATCACAATGAACATTTCAAGATCTATCCTGAAGTACAACATTGTCAGTGATAGGATAATATTCATACACCTACAAGGAAGACCAGTTAATACTACTGTTATTCAAATTTACGCACCAACCACTAAGGCCAAAGATGAAGAAATTGAAGATTTTTACCAACTTCTGCAGTCTGAAATTGATCAAATATGCAATAAAGATGCATTGATAATTACCGGTTATTGGAATGTTAAAGTTAGAAACAAAGAAGAAGGATCAGTAGTTGGAAAATACAGCCTTGGTGATAGAAATGACTGCAGATCGCATGATAGAATTTTGCAAGATCAACAACTTCTTCATTGCAAATACCTTTTTCAACAATATAAATGGTGACTAGATACATGGACCTCACTAGATAGAATACACAGGAATCAAACCAACTACATCTGCATAAAGAGATAATGGAAAACCTCAATATCATCAGTCAGGACAAGGCCAGGGGCAAACAATAGAACAGACCATCCATTGCTCACATAGAAGTACAAGTTGAAGTTGAAGAAAATTAGAACAAGTCCAGGAGAGTCAAAGTATGACCTTGAGCATATCCCACCTGAATTCAGAGACCATCTCTAGAACACATTTGATGCATTGACACTAATGACTGATGACCAGATGAGTTATGGAATGACATCAAGGACATCATACATGAAGAAAGGCCATTAAAAAGATAGGAAAGAAAGAAAAGACCAAAATTAATGTCAGAAGAGACTTTGGAACTTGCTCTTGAGTGTAGAGTAGCTAAAGTAAAAGGAAGAAATTATGAAGTAAAAGAGCTGAACAGATTTCAAAGGCAGCTTGAGATGACAAAGTATTATAATGACATGGGCAAAGACCCGGGGATAGAAAACAAAAAGGGAAGAACATGCTCAGCCTTTCTCAAGCTGAAAGAACTGAAGAAAAAATTGAAGCCTCAAGTTGCAATATTGAAGGATTCGACAGAGAAAATACTAAACAACATAGGAAGTATCAAAAGAAGATGGAAGGAATACACAGAGTCACGGTACAAAAAAAAAACAACCGTTTCGGGAGGTAGCCTATGATCAAGAACCTATGGTACTGAAGGAAGACGTCTGCATTCTACTGTTTGGATCGTAACAAACTATAGACAACATCGAGAAGAATGAGAGTTCCCAAACACTTAATTGTGTTCATGAGGAACCTGTACATAGACCAAGAGGCAGTTGTTCCAACAGAACAAGAGGATGCTGCATGGTTTAAAGTCAGGAAAGGTGTGCATCAGCATAGTCAATAAAACACAGGTAAACATCTTTCTGGTATTCTCTGCTTTCAGCCAGGATCCATCTGACATCAGTAATGATATCCCTTGTTCCACGTCCTCTTCTGAATCCATCTTGAATTTCTAGCAGTTCCCTGTCAAGGTACTGCTGCAACTGTTTTTGAATGATCTTCAGCAAAATTTTAATTTCTGGGATATTAATGAAATTGTTTGATAATTTCCACATTCTGTTGGATCACCTTTCTTTGGAATAGGCACATATATGAATCTCTTCCAGTCAGCTGGTCAGGAAGCTGTCTTCCAAATTTCTTGGCATAAACGATTGAGCACTTCCAGTGCTGTATCTGTTTGTTCAAACGTTTCAATTGGTATTATGTCAATTCCTGGAGTCTTGTTTTTTGCCAATGCTTTCAGTGCAGCTTGGATCTCTTCCTTCAGTGCCATCAGCTGTTCATCAAATGCTACCTTCTGAAATGGTTGAATGTCGACCAGTTTTTTTGGTACAGTGACTCTGTGTATTCCTTCCATTTTCTTTTACTCTTCCCGTGTTGTTTAGTATTTTCCCTGTAGAATTCTTCAACATTGCAACTTGAGACTTGAAATTTTTCTTCAATTCTTTCAGCTTGAGAAATGCCATGTGTGTTCTTCCCTTTTGGTTTTCTATCCCCAGGTGTTTGCACGTGTCATTTTAATTCTTTACTTTGTTTTCCTGAGCCACCCTTTGAAATCTTCTGTTCAGCTCTTTTACTTCATCATTTCTTCCTTTTGTTTTAGCTACTCTACACTCAAGAGCAAGTTCCAGAGTATCTTCTGATATCCATTTTGGTCTTTTCTTTCTTTCCTATCTTTTTAATGACCTCTTTCTTTCTTCATATATGATGTCCTTGATGTCATTCCACAACTCATCTGGTCTTTGGTCATTAGTGTTCAATGCATCAAATCTATTCTTGAGATGGTCTCTGAATTCAGGTGGGATATACTCAAGGTTATACTTTGACTGTCATGGACTTGTCCTAATTTTCTTTGACTTCAACTTGTACTTCTATGTGAGCAATGGATGCTCTGTTCCATTGTTTGCCCCTGGCCTTGTGCTGACTGATGATATTAAGGTTTTCCATTATCTCTTTCTGCAGATGTAGTTGGTTTGATTCCTGTGTATTCCATCTGATGAGGTCCATGTATATAGTAGTTGTTTATGTCATTGAAAAAAGGTATTTGCAATGAAGAAGTTGTTGATTTTTCAAAATTCTATCATACTATCTCTGCCATCGTTTCTATCACCAAGGCCACATTTTTCAACTACTGATCTTTCTTCTTTGTTTCTAACTTTCCAATTCTAATTGCCAGTAATTATCTATGTATCTTGATTGCATGTTTGATCAATTTCAGACTGCAGAAGTTGGTAAAAATCTTCAACTTCTTCGTCTTTGGTCTTAGTGGTTGATGGATAAATTTGAATAATAGTATGGATATTGTCCTATCTCTGACAGTGTTGTATTTCAGGATAGATCTTGAAATGTTCTTTTCGAAGATAAACGTGATGCCATTCCTCTTCAATTTGTCATTTCTGGCATAGTAGACCATGTGATTGTCTGATTCAAAATGGCCAATACCAGTCCATTTCAGCTCACTAATGCCTAGGATATTGATGTCTATGTATTCCACTTCATTAATTTCCAATTTTTCCAGATTCATACTTCATACTTTCCACATTCCTATTATTAATGAGGAGCCCTAGTGGTGCAGTGGTTAGGAGTTTTGCTGCTACTCAAAAGCTCAGCTGTTTCTTCTCTTTTTGAGTCGTGCCACATCAGCAACTGAAGGTCCCTAAAACTTAACTCCATCCACATCATTAAAGTTGATTCTACTTTGAGAAGGCAGCTCTTCCCCAGTCGTATTTGGAGTACCTTCCAACCTGAGGGGCTCATCTTTTGGCACTATATTGGACAAAGTTCTGCTGCTACTCATAAGGTTTTCACTGGCTACTTTTTTTCAGAAGTAGACCACCAGGTCCTTCTTCCTAGTCTATCTTAGTCTGGAACATCAGCTGAAACCTGTCTACCATGGGTGACCCTGCTGGTATTTGAATACCAGTGGTATAGCTTCCAGCATCACAACAGCATGCAAGCCCCCACAGTAGGATAAACTGACAGATACGTGGAGGTTAAAATAACTAACATACCTTTATAATACTTTCTCTGTATATTTTCAGCTGCAAATTATTTGATTGTCTTTGTATAGTATGTCATTTTTTTTAAATCTGTATCTATAAAGAGAATAAAAAGATAATTCAATATTTCTTCTAGCCTTTGGTATAAGTTGTTTTGTTTTGTTTTTAATATAGTTTAGAAATGTTTGTATTAGCTGCACAAGTTGTTATTGGCAATGCCATGTAAATTTTTAGGATTACTGTCAAGTTTGGAGAAAATATTTCAAGTTTATTTGATATGTGAACAACGAGATTTAGAAGAACTTCCCCAGACTAGCTTCCAGCTCTCTGTACTCCTTTACTACACACCTACTTCCATTCTAGCACTAAATACACATTCATTTTGTGGCACACCTCTGGCCTGTGTCTTCTTGTTGTGCTGATGAATTTGGCAAGGTGAGGGGTAGAAGCTCCTAGAAGCCATTGCTACACTTTTCACTGAGGTGACAACTGAACAACAAAAAATGTATCAAATTAAATCTATTTATTACTCAACTTCCCTCTTAGATGGATTCTAAAAATGCCACTGCCACTCCAGCGCCACTCAGTAAGTGGGGAGGAATGACAGACGGGAAGTTGGAAAGAGACACAAGACTACGGTTAAAATATCCGATCTATGTTCGTTAACCACCACCTGTCTGTCAGTTTGTCCTACTGTGGTGGCTTGCATGTTGCTGTGATGCTGGAAGCTATGCCACTGGTGTTTCAAATACCAGCAGAGTCACCCGTGGTGGATAGATTTCAGCAGAGCTTCCAGAATAAAACAGAGTACAAATAAAGGTCTGGTGATCTACTTCAGAAAATTAGCCAATGAAAGCCCTATGGATCACAACAGAACATTGTCCAGTACAGGGCTGGAAGACGAATCCCCTGGGTTGGAAAAATAAAAATAAAAACAAACTCATTGCCATCAAGTGGATTCTGACTCATAGCGACCCTATAGGACAGAGTAGAATTGCCCCATAGAGTTTCCAAGGAGCGCCTGGTGGATTCAAACTGCCGACCTTTTGGTTAGCAGCTGTAGCTCTTAACCACTACACTACCAGGGTTTCCCCTTGGTTGGAAGGCACTCAAAATACATAGTGGCCATAACAATGGACTTAAACGTACCAATGACTGTAAAGATGGTGCAGGACTAGGCAAGATTTGTTCCATTGTGCTTGGGTCCTGATGAGGGAGAGCAGATTCAAGGGCAACTAACAACAGCCACAACGATGTTCATTAAAAAAAAAAAAAAATTCTCCATTGTCCACAGTGCTTCTGGCATGGTGAGGCTGCTTCTTCTCTCCTCAAAGCAGAGTCCTCTGAGGACACCAGGTGTTGTGGGAAGGGGGCACCCTCCACACACATGTGTGAGCGACTTCACTTGTAACCCTTACTACTGTAGCCAGAAGAAGGCTCTCAGATCCAGCTGAGACCCAGTGTCTAAGTGTCTCTGATGTTTATTTTAGTCCTCTCCTCTTCTTCCCAGCCAGTTGTTCTGCAGGATTATAATTTCTTGTTGGATCTCTTGGGAAGTTTTCAAAGAACGCACTCTGGCTTGCGTGTCCAACATAAAGGAAAACCCCAGTCCCCCGGCTCCCTTCTGCTGGCTCGCAATGTTGGTTTTTTTTTTTTTTTTTTCCCCATTATTGTAGCATTTTCTAATATTATTCTTTGATTTTTGGCTCTGGTTTGGCTTTCGTCCGAGAATTTCTGCTGCTTTTGCTTGTTTTATCAGTTTGACTTTTAATTTTTTCTGTATTGGGAGGAATTTCTCCAAAGATCAGTTCTAGTAGTCAGTCTGATGATTTGACCTTTTCTTTTTTTCCCCAGATACTTTTCTTTCTTAACACTAACGGGAAGTTCAGGAATTCCCTTGTCTCAGTCACCCTAGCTGCGGTAGCCTTGCAGGTTGTATTCTTTTCTTTTTTTTTTTTTTTTATTGTACTGTAGATGAAGGTTTACAGAACAAACTAGCTTCTCATTAAACAGTACACATATTGTTTTATGACATTGGTTAACAACCCCACAACATGTCAACACTCTCCCTTCTTGACCTTCGGTTCCTTATTACCAGATTTCCTGCCCCCTCCTGCCTTCCAGTCCTTGCCCCTGGGCTGGTGTGACCCTTTAGTCTCGTTTTCTTTTATGGGCCTGTCTAACCTTTGGCTGAAGGTTGAACTTCAGGAGTGACTTCATTACTGAACTAAAAGGGCAGGGGCCATACTCTTGGGGTTTTTCCAGTCTCTGTCAGGCCAGTAAGTCTGGTCTTTTTTTGTGAGCTAGAATTTTGTTCTACATTTTTCTCCATGTCTGTCCAGGACCATGTATTGTAATCCTGGTCAGAGCAGCCAGTGGTGGTAGCCAGGCACCGTCTAGTTGTATTGGACCCCGTCTGGTGGAGGCCGTGGTAGTTACGGTCCATTAGTCCTTTGGACTAATATTTCCCTTGTAATCTTTCGTTTTCTTCATTCTCCCCTGCTCCTGAAGGGGTGAGACCAGTGGAGTATCTTAGACAGCTGCTCACAGACTTTTAAGACCCCAGAGGCTACTCACCAAAGTAGAATGTAGAACATTTTCTTTATAAACTATGTTAATGCCAATTGAGCTAGATGTTCCCCGAGAGTAGATTGTACTCTAAGATTACTCCCTTTCAGCCCCAGGCATCCAACTCTATTGTGTACAGGTAACTATTTTACCTATCCCATTGGAAATTCAAGTTCAAGTTGAGTACAATAATGATAAGGTAAGTTTGAGAAAATGGAAAACATGAAAGGGAATAAGATGATCATTCTGAAGTCAGTAAAAGCAATGAAAAAGTTTAGAAACTTAAAGATTCAGGTCATGGGCCATCTCTTCTTTGTTGCTTTTCCTGACCCCTCAGATTTGCCTCTCTCTCCCCACCCTTGGTCTCTTTCTTGAATATCATTCTCAGATTAATTAGGTCATGCTACAAGGTATACTGTTGTTGCTGTTAGCTGTCTTAGAGTCAGCCCCTGACTCATGGTGACCCCATGCACAACAGAACGAAACACTGCCAGTTCCTGTGCCATCCCCATGCTGGGTTGTGGATTGGACTGTTGTGATATGTAGGGTTTTTCATTGGCTGATTTTTGGAAGTAGATAATCAGGCCTTACTTTCTAGTCCATGTTAGTCTGGAAGCTCCACTGAAACCTGTTCAACATCATAGCAACACATAAGCCTCCACTGACAGACAAGTGGTGGCTAGACATGAGATAAATTGGCCAGGAATTGAACTTTAAACTTATTTCTATCCTATGTTGAAAGAGGAAGTAGCTATATCTATTCAGATTCAGGGGACAGTATTATTACCACCCAATAGTACTCCTAAAACACTTTGGTTTTCCTAAGGACAAACTTTGAAAATCGCATACAAAAAATGCTATGAGCATTTGAAGTGATATGTTCCCTCTCACTAGAAGTGTTCAAACAGTTCCTGGATGACCACATTTCAGGAATATTACGGTGGGAGGTTTTGTGGGTGGAAGACTGGACTAGATGATGGGAAAGGTCCATTTTAATGTAGAAATATTATTTCAGATGACTTGAAATCAAACAGAAATAGGAACCAATATCTTAAATAAAATGCTCTAATTTGCCAAACTCCAACCAAACCTTAATATGTATTTTTTATACAACCACGAAAAAATTCAATGTGAAACACGTGACCACACATAGATAATCTAAATAATAAATTGGGATTGGAAACATAACTTCATCCTTTCTTAAATTATTAAATAAAAATAATATTCACTAAACTAAATCTGAATTGAACCAATAACTACCCTAATTTAATCTTAGTTTTCTTCACTGTAAAAAAGATACTAAGGCTGATGTGACATTATTTTTGTGCCTATTACGTGTGATAAAGTATGTGAAGAGCCCAGCAAAGAGCCAGATGCAGCAGAAAGCACATTGAAAATTACTTCCCACCTCCTTCACCTTCCTTGATTAACTACTTGGAGTATGAGGTCTTCAGGTACTGTCGCAGATTGTTAGTGCTTCTACAACAGAAATACCTCAAGTGTGTGGCTTTAGCAAACAGAAATTTATTTTCTCACAGTTTAGGAGGCTAGAAGTCTGAATTTTCTTTCTCTGTTGGCTCTGGGGTAGGTTCTTTTCTCTTTTCAGCTTCTGTTCGTCAGTTCCTTGGTGATCTTCATGTGTCATGACGTCTATCTTTCCCAGTCTGTGCTTCTTGGAGTTTGTGCCTAATTTGCTCTTTTATATCTCAAAAATGATGGGCTTGAAACACACCCTACACAGAGTTGGTCTCGTTAACATAACAAAGAAATTTTCTTTGTTAAATCCACAGGTGTAGGGGTTAGTATTTTCAACACATGGTTTTGCGGGATGCAATTCAATTCAAGCTGGACAATGAATAAGGAAGACCAAAGAAGAATTGACGCCTTTGAATGGTGATGTTGGTGGGGAATATTGAATATACCATGGACTTCCAAAAGAGCAACAAATCTGTCTTGGAAGAAGTACAATCAGAATCCTCCTTAGAAGCAAGGATGTCAAGACTACGTCTTACATACTTCGGACATGTTATCAGGAGATATCAGTCCCTGGAGAAGGACATTATGCTTGGTAAAGTGGAGGGTCAGGGAAAAAGAGGAAGACCCTCGATGAGATGGATTGACACATTGGCTGCAACAGTGGACTCAAGCATAACAATGATTGTGTGTATGGGGCAGGACCAGGCAGTGTTTCGTTCTGTAGTACATAGGGTTGCTATGAGTCGAACTGACTTGACGGCACCTAACAACAACAATTCAATTCATAACAGATACTATCTAAGTCAATGAGTAGGTTATTTCTGAATCTCAGTTTGTTCATTAGTCAACATTGAATTGTGATCTCTATTATTCACCGATAGTGTTTCCTCAGAGATTTGAACTCTTTATGTACAAAACATATCCTGGAAATGCCACATATTGTTTACAAGAAACACCATATACCCTTACCCCACATATACTCAGAATTTGTGAGCATATTCGGTTGGCTTTCTTGTAGCTCACACACTTATAAGTCTGCTGAGACAATGTTGAAAGTGAGAGTTTTTGGGCAGAAATGTGTTGGTTGTAAAACATAAATGTTTGGACAAAAGGGGACAATAAATCTCTCTATAGCACAGACCTAAAACAACCACAAAGGGAAGTCTAGGCAATGCTTCTGCACAGTCTTATCTGCTCTTTAACTCACCCCTCAGTCACTGTCTTCAGACATGAGCCCCAGTGGACCTCTCCAGTGCCCTGCCATGATGCAGTGAGAGGCAAGTGGTTACATGTGCACAGGCACTTATGGAGAAGCCAAGGTGACTGGTGTGGCAGAGGATCGAAGGATGTAATAGTTGTCACCTCATTCACCCAGTGTATTAACCAAGGTTATTGCAGCAACTTTGGGGGAAGATAGTAAGACTGCTGATTAATATGTGCCAGACACAGAGCTTGGCTACGTGCATGCATTGTATCACATGAGTCATATTTGGCCCCATTGTTGCCCCATTTACAGATGAGATATCTGAGACTCAGAGACTTCAGGGGATTTGCCTGAACACAGCCATAAATGGCCACACCAGGAGTCAAACCCAAGTTACTGTGGCTCAAAACTTCAGCTCTATTCTATTAGGCCATGTTTTTCATGGAAACATTAATACAGTTCAGTCACCCAGTCCTAGAATTAAGCGTCCCTTGACTGGAGTTCTACTGTATGGATTTTCTTCCAGTTAACTTTTTCACCCAAGGAGACTTTTTATACTGTTAGTATGTATTACAGACCATACTAAAATCACATTTCAAAAGCTGGTGTTTCAGATCCTCTCCTAAGAGGTCCCAGCTTCAGGATCTCTCTCTTGTACAGTGAAGCAGGACTTGACCAATTAATCTGGATGCAGAAAATCACTACACAACTAGAAGCCATTTTTTTTTTAATTCTTGATCATTCTCCTTTCAAATGTTCTATGCAAAATCATTGTATGAGAAAATTATTGGAATAGGAACAGAGTAAATCTTGAAATGTTTCTTGGGATGAAGTTTTGGTAAATAATTATAATGATAGTAATACTAATAGCTAAGCTAACAATTAATGCTTACTAAATGGAAATAAATCATAGTATGAACATTTCTGTTGGAATTTGACAATGTTTGTCATTTTACTAAATATACTGTTCTTATAGCTTTGTTTTAGTAAATGGAAAATAGTGCAAAGTCCAGGGTTTCATGACTTTATTTCCAGCTTCTCTATCCTATGCCAGTTTTGCCAATGAAAAATGTCTTCTACTATGAATATTCAAATGGGCATGAGTAATCTTATAACCCCAGGGCTTGGGGCCAGGAGTTGCTGTTGTTGTTTGTCGGTTGCAGTTGATTTCAACTCATGGCAACTCACGTGTGCAGAGTAGAGCAGTGATATAACGTTTTCAAGGCTGTGACCTTTTGGAAGCAGATCACTAGGCTTTCTTCTGAGGCATCTCTGGTTGATTTGAACCACCGACCTTTTGGTTAGTAGTTGAGCGCTTAATCGTTTGCACCACGTAGGGACTCTACTATTAATGTAGAAATTTGAACTTTTTAGATCACTTAAGTTCTCTGTGCCGTAGTGACTAATTTGCACAGTGGGAATATATTCTCTGTTCTATGTCTACCAGGGCTATTATGAGGATCAGCTGGAATAAAGTGATTTTACAGTTTAAAAGAATTATACCAATATGTGTTGTTCTTAAACAAAATAAATGAGCAAAAACAAAGGACCTGGTCATATAGACTAGCCTCTGCTCTCTCACTGTATGAAACGGTTATTAATAATTCAGCCAGCCCAGAATTGTTATATTCTTTAATTATAATAGAGTATAGAATAGGAACAAGGTTGTTTTTCATTTGTTGTTGTAAATAAATGAAGTTCATGGTTCCAGTGCATTATTTTAGGTGAGTGTTCATTAAGTGTCATAGGCCCACAAATCCACCCAAACACTCAAACAAGACGACAGATTTATAACTTTTGAAACAATCTTATTTGGGTAATTATTAACTATATGGAAGGTTAAATGAAGCATCAAGGCTTAAATACTTCTTTTCTACTAGTGGGATTAAAGTATAAGTTATTTAAATGCATTTAATCATCAATTGCAATAACAACCTAGTATAAGTCATGGGTTGGAGCAGGTGCTAGGGGATACAACAATGAGCAAAAATTGCCCCAACCTCATGGGGCTTAGAGTCTAGTGGACAATATTGACATGACATACGTACTCTTACAAACTAAGACAAAAATTACAACAGAACATTTGCTACAGAGGGAGATGTGTGGTCTTTTGAGAAAGATCAGTTAGAAGATTTCAGTTAGTTGAGAAGGTCAGGGCATCCATCTCTGAAGAAGTGAGAGCTATGTAGTCCATGGGTGACATAGATGGTTAAGTGCTCTGTTACTAGCTGAAAGTTTGGCAGATTGAATTAATGCATGTGAGGGCCCTAAACACTGATCATCTGTGGTGCCCCCTCCTCTGCTTATTCACACATTACAACAGGATATGTGAGTTATATATGTATACGTGTGTGTGTGTGTGTGTGTATGTGTGTGTGGCTATCCATGATGTAACTTCTTTTTAAATGTGACTATAATATTAGCAATTGAAAGCAAAAGTGGTGTATGTCATTTTAGCGGAATGAGATGAACTAGATTATAAAATTTTTAGTGGAGGCACAGCACTAAAATTTTTACTATATACCACATTTTCTACAAAAAGAATATTCCACATATTCTACAACAAAGAAAATGTTGATGAACTTAGTTCTCACAATGAATCAGAGACTTGTTGTCTATTAATATAATCCACCCTTGCCCATGAGAAGGCAGCATAGGAGACAGATGTCAATGAAGGTGTTGAAATGGTAAGGATCTCATAGCGTAAACAACCTTGCGTGTGGCTGCCCTTGTGGCCTTGCAAGAGCTTCATTTCCAGCTGGCACATTCTCATGCACTGGAGCTGGTATCAGTTTCATTTAGTGCCCTGCCAGTTCCCTTCCTTTGGGGTGCTCACTTTTCCTAGTGTCCTGTCTGCTTTGAATCTATAGGTCTTTGCTTCAGACAATTGGTGACCTTGTTTTGTTGATGCCCACAGCATATGCTTATCTTGCTTATTGAGCAATCTGTCCCTTCTGGAAAGACAGTCCTGGTGATCTACTTCCAAAAGTTTATAGTCTTGAAAACCCTATGGAACAGTCCTACTCTGCACACATGGGATCACCATGGATCAGAATAGACTTGACAGCAAACAACAAAGGCTCTATATAACTATGAAGAAGTTAGAGTTGATTTCAGCTAAAAAGGAAGGTCTGGGGTTAACTAAGCATGGACGAGGGAAGAGAACAGCATATGCAAAGCCTACATAAAGTGTTGGGGGCATAGAACTTTCTAAGAACGGAAAATCAGTATGCCTGGAATAAGAGATTGAGAGAGACTAATGTATAAGGTGAGGCTGGAGACAAATCTGGAGATCTCATACTAGGAATTTGGACTTTATCCTAAACATAATGAAAGGTCACTGAGGTCAGTTAGGGGTTCTAATCTGAAGGATGACATGATCAAATTGTTTTTTGAAAAGCGTGGACCTTGATTGGAGGAGAGCAAGCATGTATATGAAAGAACAATTTAGAGACTATCACGTCTGTGAACCAGAGATGATGGTAGTTTAGAGCAGGGTGTTATACCAGCTAGGATAGGTTTACACTAAAGTAAAAAATAGCTCTCAAATTTCAATAACTTATAAAAAATATAAATCAATGGTTTATTTTTCATGTACTCAAAGTCTGCTGTGGCCCAGGTGACTGTGGGTGACAGGACCCTTCCAGACTCAGTATTTCAGGCTGTTCTGACCTCTTGGCACTTACATGTCTTTAAAAGTTTCCACAGTTTCTAGGTAGGAGAAGAGAGAATATGAGGAATAGTACACTGGCTTTTGAGTACTTCCTCAAGGAAGTGACAAAGGTAACTTCTGCTCCACATTTCATGCGAAAAAGCAAGCCATGTGCAGCACACCTTACTTCAAGAAGGAAGGGAATGCAGCCACATTAGACAAAAAGAGCTAGCACTACTACTGGTATCTAGTGAGTAGAGGCCAGAGATGCTTCTCAAACATCCCATAATGCATAGGACAGCCCCCTACAACAGAATGAGTCAGCCCAAGATGTCAATAGTGCCTATTGAGAAACCCTGCTCCAGGACTGCCAAAAATATGACACATGGTGGAATCCTCCTTGCAATTCTATAGGAGTATATGGAATCCAAGATAAATAAAAGTTCTGTTGTAAGTAACTAAGCATCTGTATATGGGTTCTGAGATTGCTCACTGAGTAACCGGTACTTGATGAGATGTAGGCGTGCTGGATCATGGGCGTTAGTCACTTACTCCAGACAGAGCTATGGGATTTGAAAAGAATAGAACATACAGGATGCCATAGATGATGGCTTCCTGAGTTGAATTGTCCACACCCTTTCAGCATCTTCTCTCATGAACACACTCATTCCAAGTATAAATATTTGGAAATTGGTAGCTGTGTCTGAAACCTATATAGGCCTGTAACCCTATGCTGTATAATTGTCTGCCTTATATTCATTCTTGAAATCCCTGGGTTGTGCAAAGTGTTAACACACTCAGCTGCTAACTGAATGATTGGAGGTTCCAATCCACCCAATCGCACATTGGAAGAATGGCCTGCCAATTTACTTCTGAAAAAAATCAGTCATTGAAAACCCTATGGAGCACAGTTCTACTTTGAAATAAAAGGGTCACTGTGAGTTGGAGTCTACTGCAAGGCAACTGTTTTTTGTATCCTTTCTGAATGCTATATAAATTTAATGCTTGTTGAAAACTCTCATATCTTGGGGATGTGATTATCAGTCCAAGCCCTTGATTAAAGTGGGTGCATTGCAAGATAACTGCAACAATTGGTAAGTATCAATAACGTCTACCTCAAGAAATTGAGATGGGGGAGTTCCTGCAAAATGGCGCTCTAGGCAGAAGCACCACGCCGTCCCTCCACAGCAAAGATCTGAAAAACTAAGCCAAACAGAGAATACAACAATCCTGAAACCCTAAAACATCAAATGAAGAGATAAAGAACTCAGCCAAGCACCAAATGGAGTGAGAAAACTGACAGAGAAT
>NW_004444139.1:3360729-3362246 GCF_000243295.1 Trichechus manatus latirostris | reverse complement strand
TCGGCTTGCACAGACCTGCAGAGGGATCCCTGAGGGCATTTCTTTTTCCGTTGTTTTTTTTTTCTGTGTTTTTGGGGGCCTTTCTTGTTCTTTTTTATTTTATTGTGTTTTGTTTTCTTTTCCCTCTTTTTCCCTTTTTGTCTTTCTTCATTGCCCAGTTTCTCGTCTCTCTATGTCCTCCTTCTCTTTCTGTTCCCTGAATACCTGCCATTGTATACCTCTACGACTTCCAGCCAGGCTGTACTGCAAGACCTGAGAGCGACTTCCATAGACCTCATAGCTGAACCAGTGGGTTCCCTGGGAACTTTGTGGTTCTTTAACATTTCCGATTTTTATTTATTCATTTTTTTCTTTTTTTTTCTTCCTCTTCCCTTTTCTGTTTTTCTCCATTTCATAGTCATCTCTCCACTCCAACGTCAACCTCCGCTAGCATTCTTTTTTGTTTGTTTGTGTGTTTTTGGCTCCTATTCCTCTCTCCTCTCCTCCATATTCATCTTAGCTACACACATAACAATCTCCCCGCTTCATCCTGCCTACCTGCACTGTGCGCTTGACATCAATCCACACAGCAGCACAGGCATGGCATACTGGAACCTACCCTGCACTGATTACTGACCTGCTCTGGTGGCTGTAGTAAGTGTCACAAACAACCCATCCCAGTAACTCCTCTTCAGCAAGACCTGCCCTGCCGTACCATATCTGAGTGACTGACCCTGCCAATTGGAGAAGGAGGCAAAAAGTATTGTGCCCACAGATGAGCAAACAACAAAGAACACACAGTCCACCTGCTCAGACACAGTCAAATTTTTTAAAAAAAAAGGATGAAACAAACAAATCTACAATCAATAAATGAGAAAAATAACTACTGAATTCCCCGAAGACAGCAGACAATATCAAAACATTTAGAAAAACAGGACAGGATGGTTCCAGTAGGCATCCAAAATAAAACACCAGATGACTCTCCAGTGGAAGAAAATGCACTAGAACTATCTGATAGGGAATTCAAATCTCTAATACTCAGAATTCTCCAAGAGCTGAGGCAAAAAGCCAATAAACATGAGTAAAAAAAAGACAAATTCATGGAAAATACAGACAAAAATTTGGAAGAATTCAGGAAAATAATGCAGGAAAAAAATGCCACAATAAATTCACAACTAGTAATTATACAAAGACAACAATTAGAAATCCAAAAGATAAACAACAAGATTTCAGAAATGGATGGTGTCATAGAAGGGCTGAGAAGCAGATTTGAAATGCTGGAAGACAGGATCAGTGGAATTAAAGACAAACACTTGGATACAACTCTGTTTCAGGAAAACTCAGAAAAATAACAAAGAAAAATGAAGAGACACTGAGAGTTATGTGGGATACAATCAAAACCAAAAATTAGCGAGTGACTGGAATTCCAAAACAGAGGGAGAAAACAGAAAACACAGAGAGGCTTATTGAAGAACTGCTGACAGAAAACTTCCCCAATATCATGAAAGATGAAAAGCTGGCCATCCAAGAAGCTCAAC
>NW_004444139.1:3322080-3355311 GCF_000243295.1 Trichechus manatus latirostris | reverse complement strand
GTGGGGTTGTTAACCAATGTCATGGAACAATATGTGTACTACTGTTTCATGAGAAACTATTTGTTCTGTAAGCCTTCACCTGAAGTACAATAAAATATTAAAATAAAAAAAAAAGAAATTGAGATGGAAAGAATGGACAATTTTGAGAGATATTTAAGATGTGATTCAAATACTTTCATTCTTTCCGAATAACCATTTTGCACCATCTTTTTGCTAGTAAAGACTGGCTTTTGTTCAGGTTTTCTCCTTCCTCTGTGTTTCAGAGGAGACTGGTTTCAGTTTCCTTCCCAGTAATTGATCTAGGCAGCAGCATGTAACATAGTTCAGGCAAATAATATAAGGGAGAGGTCACCTGAAGCTTCTGAAAAAAATTTTATATATTTCTGCACTGTTAAGAAGAGATGCTCAAAAGGAAATGGTCTTTTTTCTCCACTGGGAATTATTGAATTTATATGTGATACAGCAATCTAGCAACTACAAGAGAAATAATCTGAGGATAGTGTAGACATGTTAATGATAGCAGAGAGAAAAGTATAGCTATACCTGAGTTCTTAATGAAAATATGAATCATCTCTGACTTAAACAACCCTGGAGCTCTTTTATATCAGGGATTATTGTTATACAAAATAAATCTTAACAAAAACACTTTAATTTTAAATTTAAATTGACACATTCCATCTGTTGCAACAAAAGCATGTTAAGCAATACAGAATTTAAAATCTACAGGACTGTGATAGAGTGGACATGAGAAGTGAAGGATGAGATACTTAGATTTCTGGGTTGATAACAGGAGGGACTTAGGTGGCTGTAATAGACACATGAACACTGGAAGAATACATGGCTTAATTAGGAATATCATACATTTACTTTTGGATATTTTGACTTTTAGATGCTTTAAATGATCCAAGTGGGTTTTTCAAGACGGCAATAGGGTTTAAGTGTGTACAGTTCAGAAAAGAGATCAGAGGTGGAGATATCAATTTGTAACTTATCTGTATAAAAGTAATGATTCATGGGTGTGAATAGGCTAGCCTAAAAAATTACACGTCTAAGACCAAACTTTCAAAAGATTAAAATTTAATATTTAATTCCACATACAGAAAGACAAGCTAAGAGGATAAAGAAAGAGGTGGAGTGAAAGCAGGAGCTTATTGCATCACAAAAATCCAGAGACTTTCAAGAAGGAGGAAGAGGTTACGTGTCAAATGCCATGAGAGGTCAAATAAGACTAAGACTCAAACATCTCTGTTGAATTTAAAAATATTGAAAACGATAGCTTTGTAATAATTATCACATTTGTATAACGTATTACATTTTTCACATGCATTGTCGATTATAAGTCTCACAACTCTTAGAAATGGATAGAGTAGTTATTGTCAAATCAATTTTGCACAAGGACAATGAAGCTAGACACACTAAGTGATTTACCCCCTACTACGATGAAGTAACCAAACTGGAATTCAAACTTACGGCTAACTCCTGGTCCAGGGCTTTTTCCATGCAGTCCCCAAACTCTAATATAATTTACTATTTGACGGTAATGGTGAATTAATTATGATTTCCTAATAGGAAGAGAGAGAGCACTTGATTGACATATATTAAGCACCTAGTAATCCAGGCTCTAGATCTCCATTATATGAGCAGCAGGTATCCCAGAGGCTTCTTTCTACCGTCCACCTGCCTCTATTCAGCCAGGAAGGGACAGAGCCACCAACTTTATGGGGTAAGACTTTCAGAGATTGAGGACAGGGGCAAATGGAATGAGGAGTTTCCACCATATGGTGGTGGGAGAAGGGACTTTCATTGTTTAGTGCATCGCACTTTCCCCTTTGGAAACATGACTCAAAATAACTACATATGGACCAAAACTACCACAGACTCCACCAGACTGAATCCAGCACAGCTAGACGGTACCTGGCTACCACTACAGACAACTCTGACAGGGATCATGATAGAGGGTCCCTGACAGAGCTGGATAAAAAAGTAGAACAAAATTCTAACTTACAAAAAAACCAAAACAAACCAAAAAAAAAAAAAAAAACAAAACACAGACTTATTGGTCTGACAGAGACTGGAGAAACGCCAAGAATATGCTCCCCAGTCACTCCTGAGGTTCACCCTTCAGCCAAAGATTAGACAGGCCCATAAAACAAAAGGAAACCCTGGTGGTGTAGTGGTTAAGAGCTATGGCTACTAACCAAAAGGTGGCAGTTCAAATCTACCAGGTGCTCCTTGGAAACCCTATGAGGCAGTTCCACTCTGTCCTTCAGGGTCGCTATGAGTCAGAATTGACTCAATGGAAACTTTTTTTTTTTTTTTTTAATAAAACAAAATGATACTAAATGGACACACCAGCCCAGGGGCAAGGACAAGAAGGCAGGAGGGGACAGGAGAGCTGATTATCAGGAACCCAAGATGGAGAAGAGGAAAGTGTTGACACGTCGTGGGGTTGGCAACCAACGTCACAAAACAATATGTGTATTAATTGTTCAATGAGAAATAGTTTGCTCTTTAAACCTTCATCTAAAGTACAATAAAAAATTTTTAAAAAACCAAGTAAAACAAGTATTGATATATTTTTCCTAGCAATGGGTAAAATTGAAGTATGTGGTTGACTTATGATATGAATATGGATTTGAGTAAATATAAACATAAAATATGTGTGTATGTGTGTATACAAGACCCCTGGGCCAACGAAGCACAGAAACACATGGTTTGTTACTCACACCAAAACAGCAGCCAGAGCAGCATCTTGCATAGGTTCTCCATGCCCCAAGCCCCACAGGATGACATAATGAAGGCAGGATGCTAGCTGCAAATTCAGTGAAGCACATCTCAGGAGGGGAACCCTAAAATTAGGAGGTTTTGGGCTGTTTGGTTCTGCTGACACATCTATCCATCCACCCTTCTGGAGGAAGAGATTACTAATTGCTCTTAAATGCAAACAAATGTCTCTAATGAATGGTGGAAGAGGGCTTTATTTTTATTACACTAGAACATTTCCAGAAAGAGATTCTCAAAATACTGAGGGATACATTATCTCTATCGACCAAGACTATTTCATATTCAAACATGTCCTTTGCTCAGAAGGATTGAAGCTTCAGGAACATGAGAAATCAAATGAGAATTGTCTCCCAAGAGTTCATCATAAAGGCTCAACTGAAAAGTTGATGAAATTGATTATTAACCTATTGAATTTTGCATTCTCTTTTTAATGGTGTTTAATACTTTGCATGTTGTACTTGTCTCCTCACTAGATTATAAACTTGAGATCATAGACCAGGGATTCCATTTCAATATCCTTACTACCTAGCAGAGCACTTGGTGGCTAATAGGCATTCAGTAATTCTTTTTTTTTTTTTTAATTGTGCTTTCCATGAAAGTTTGCAGAGCAAATTAGTTTCTCGTTAAACAATTAATGCAGATATTGCTTTGTGACATTGGTTGCCAACCCCATGATGTGTCAACACTCTCCCCTTCTCAACCATGGGCTCCCCATTTCCATTTGTCCACCTTTCCTGTCCCGTTCTGCCTTCTCGTCCTTGCCTCTGGGCTGATGTGCCCATTTAGTCTCATATACATGGTTAGCTACGTGTATTATTGTTTGTTTTATGGGCCTGTCTAATCTTTGGCTTAAGGGTGAACTTCAGGAGTGACTTCAGTACTGAGTTAAAAGGGTACCCAAGGGCTGTACTCTTGAGGTTTCTCCAGTCTCTGTCAGACCAGTAAGTCTGGTCTTCTCTTATGAGTTTGAATTTTGTTCTACATTTTTCTCCAGTTCTGTCCAGGACCCTCTATTGTGATCTCTGTTAGATCTCTGTCAGTGGTGGTAGCTGGGCACCATCTAGTTGTGCTGGACTCAGTATGGTGGAGTCTGTGGTAGTTGTGGTCCATTAGTCCTTTGGAATAATCTTTCCCTTGTGTCTTTGGTTTTCTTAATTTTCCCTTGCTCCAGATGAAGTGGGACCAGAGGAGGATTTTAGATGACTGCTCACAAGCTTTTAAGACACCAGACGCTACTCGCCAAAGTAGGATACAGAACATTTTCTTTATAAACTATGTTATGCCAATTGAACTAGATGTCCCCTGAGATCATGGTCCCTAGCCCTCAGCCTAGTATTTCGGTCCTTCAAGGAGTTTGGATGTGTCTATGAAGCTTCCATAACCTTGCCTTAGTCCAATTGTGCTGACTTCCCCAGTATTGTGTCCTGTCTTACCCTTCACCAAAGTTACTACTTATCTATTGTCTAGTTAGTGTTTTTCCCTCCCCACCCCTCCACTCCATCCTAACCATCAAAGATCGTTTCTTTCTGTGCGTAAACCTTTTCACGAGTTTTTATCATAGTGGTCTTGTACAGTATTTATTCTTTTTTGATTGACTTATTTCACTTAGCATAATGCCCCCAAGATTCTTCCATGTTGTGAGATGTTTTGCAGATTCATAGTTGTTCTTTATCATTGCATAGTATTCCATTGTGTGTATGTACCATTATTTATCCGTTTGTCTGTTGATGGGCACCTAGGTTGTTTCCATCTTTTTGCTATTGTGAACAGTGCTGCAATGAACATGGGTATGAATTATTCATTTGTGTGATGGCTTTTATTTCTCTAGGATATATTCCTAAGAGTAGGATTGCTAGATGGTGTGGTATCACTGTTTCTAGCTTTCTAAGGAAGCGCCATATCATTATCCAAAATAGTTGTACCATTTTACATTCCCACCAGTAATGCATAAGAGTTCCAACTTCCCAGCAAACTCTCCAACATTTGTTATTTTCTTTTGTTTTTTTGATTCATGCCAGTAATGTCAGGGTGAGATGGTATCTCATTGTAGTTTTGATTTGCATTTCTCTAATGGCTAGTGATCATGAGCATTTCTTCATGTGTCTGTTAGTTGCCTGAATGTCTTCTTTGGTGAAGTGTCTGGTCATATCCTTTGCCCATTTTTTAATTGGATTATTTGTCTTCTTGTTGCAGAGGTGTTGGATTTTCCCATGGGTTTCAGAGATTAGATCTTTGTCAGACAGACAATCAGTAAATCTTTGTTTAATTAATATATAAAACATAGCTATTCACATATTTTTGCTTTATAATTTATGTGTATTTATCACCATGCATATCCTTTCATCTTTCTAACTTGGAAGATTAAAATGTGAAAACTTACCTAGCAATGGCTTTATCTTTGCACTGATTCAAATATTCCTCAGACTTTTTAATTTTCAAGTTTCTTTTTTAATTTACTTTCCTTCTACATCAGCTCTGTCTCTTTATCTTTTTTTAATTCCTGTTCAATCTCCTAGACCAAACATTCACATTATTATTACAAACGTTTAAGGTGCTTAAACTTAAGTGAATTATTTTTGATTGGAGAAAATGGTATTTTTCAAAGTCCAGTTAACCAGCTCATTTAAATGGCTCCTGCATATGAAGAGATCTGTTTGTTTTCCAAATGAGGAAGAATTGAAATTTTATTTTAACTCTTTTGCAAGTTTTAAATAACATTCAGAGACAATTTCATTTTCATCCATATTTTTGCCATTTCTGGAATATCCATTGCTTATAATCCTGAATAATACCTCACACAGAGGTCTCTGTGAAGTTGACAGTCTTTCTTGACAAAGTAAATAGTTACTTGAAACAGCTACCTGCGTAGCAGTGTCACCTACCCAATTACTTGGCTGTCAGTCTTGTAGAGGGCAACACCCCTGCTGATTTTCTTTGCATTGCCATGGTGGGTTACATGGAGCTACAAGAAATGCAGAGATCACACTTTATTCCCACAAATGCAACTCAAAAATACTAAGGCACTCCTTTCTTTTAATTATGTCATCTCTTTATTTCAGGTCTTTGGGCTTGATGTCTTTGAAAGACTTAAAAGTTGTACATTTTAAAGGGCTGCAATACCACTCTCTTTGCTGCAAACCTGAGAACAAAAATAGAGTCGCCAAGAGCTATTGGAGAATGACTTGCAGGCTAGTCCATAAGAAAAGTTAAAAGAAAAAGTTAAAGCGAGATGATTTGCAAGAGATCATCTGGATTGTGGACCTTTCGCTAATCTCTTCAAATCCAAAGAACATATGTGAAGGAAAGAATAAATAAAAATGATATATTTAATAAGGCTTGGGTTCAATTTAATATGTTTTTAAATTTTATGAGTACTTAGTTTGATTGAAAATACTTGATTAGCTCATTCATAATACACATTTTTATTCTTTATCTGTAGTTGGTAAAGGAAAGGGAGATCCTCTCCTGTATAGTCAACAATCTTAGTTCTGGTTGTATGCAGGATTAGAATAGACCTGGTTTCATCTCTCGTTAGCTAACTCAGGGAGGGACTGAGGAATATTTTACTTAACCGTTCTTAGATTCAGATACTGCATCAATCAACTGGGGATAATAATTCCTACTTTTCAAATTTATTATGAATTTATAGGTAATTCATTGAAGTGTCAGCATAGTATATAATTATAGCCCATTGTAGCCATATATAATTATAATTGGCAATTATTACAAGTAGGTCTGGAAGGGAATTGTGCTAGAACATAGCACCAATTCCTTGCTCTTTTGTTCTCCCCATAACATAAGCATGATGAACCTGGTCTTTCTCATGTACAGACGGATTGGGGAGCAGGACAAGTAGTGACATCTCACACATGGTAGGAATGCTCTCTTCTGTCCCAAATTCCTTCTCCGGCATAATAAAGCCTTAGTTAAAGAAAATGGCAATGATTTTTATTCTACAGAGATAAAGCTTGGAATATACCTTCCTGGGCAAACAATAGGGCACAGAATACACAAGAGGGAGGATGATTTGCAATTAGGGGATAAAGCAGAAAAAGGTTACCAGGCAGAAGAAGCCTCAGGCAACTTCACATTGCCCCTTCAAACAGTTCATGGGTCTTGGTAGTTACCAGATCATATCTCCACACCAGGATATTAATGTGAAATGCTTTTGCAAGAAGCAGTCAACAGAAGAAAAAAAAAAAAAGGTCTTTTTTTTTTAAAGGCTATTAAAGCTGTTCTTAATTTTTGTATATTCTAAACCAGCTTATTTTAAGAACCAGAATTTTTAACAAACTAGAATAGAATACAATAGATTACATATTATTAAAATTCAGCGCATGTAGTAAAGGAAATACGTTTTTAAAGAAGTTTTGATTCATTTCACACATACACACACACACACGTTTTTGTTGTTGCTTTTAGTTGCCATTGAGTCAGCTCCAACTCATGGTGACTCCATGTACAACAGAATGGAATGTTTCCTGGTCCTGCACTATCTTCACAATCAATGGTACGCTCAAGTCCACTGTTGCAGTCACTGTTTTGAGTACCTTCCAACCTAAGGGGCTCATTTTCCAGCACTATATCAGACAATATTCTCTTGTGATACATAGGTTTTCACTGGATAGTTTTTGGAAGTAGATTGCTATGCCTTTCTTTCTTGTCTGTATTAGTCTGGAAGCTTCACTAAAACCTGTTTACCATGGGTAACTCTGCTGGTATTTGACATGACATATACCAATCATATGGCAATGGTTACAATTCATATGGCATATCATTTATGTGGCATAACTTCCAGCATCATTGTAATACACACGCCACCCCAGTAAGACAAACTGACAGGTGGTGGATCCAGGCATGTACATACACACGCACATACACACACATATATATATCCACACATGTACATACATATATATATATAAATGTGTGTTTGTGTAGACGGATAGAGAGAGAAAAACTGATTCATGGTCTAAAATGTATTTCTTAATGTAGATGTGGATCAAAAACTTTTTTTTTAAATTCTGTTTTAAGTGAAAGTTTGCAGTACAAAGTAGTTTCTCATTCAAAAATGTATACACAAATTGTTTTGTCACATTGGTTGCAATCCCCACAATGTGTCAGCACTCCCCCCTTTTCCCTTTCCACCCTGGGTTCTCTGTGTCCATTTGTCCAGTTTTCCAGTCCCTTTCTGCCTTCTTGTCTTTGCTGTTGGGCAATTGTCACCCATTTGGTCTCCTATACTTGATTGAACTAAGAAGTATGTTTCTTATGGGCGTTATTGTTTGTTTTAGAAGTCTGTTTAATCTTTGGCTGAAAGGTGGACTTCCAGAGTGGCTTAAGTTCTGAGTTAGCAGGGTGTCTGGGGGCCATAGTCTCAGAGATTCCTCCAGTCTGTGTCAGACCAGTAAGTCTGATTTTTTTTGTGAATTTAAATTTTGTTCTACATTTTTCTCCTACTCTGTCCGAGACCTCTATTGTGATTCCTGTCAGAGTGGTCAGAAGTGGTAGCCAGATACAATCTAGTACTTCTGGGCTCATGCTGGTGGAGGCTGTGTTCACGTGGTCCATTAGTTCTTTGGACTAATATTTTTCTTGTGTCTTTGGTTTTCTTCATTCTCATTTGCTCCAGATGGGATGGGACCAATAGATGTGTCTTAGATGGCTGCTCACAAGCTTTTAAGACCTCAGACTCTACTTACCAAAGCAGCATGTAGAACATTTTCTTTATGAACTATGTTATGTCAACTGACCTAGAAGTCCCCTGAGACCATAGTCCCCAGCCCTTAGCCCAATAACTCAGTGCCTCAAGGTGTTTGAACTTGTCTAGGAAACTTCTACGACTTTGTCTTCATCAAGTTGTGCTGACTTCCCCTGTATTGGGTGTTGTCTTTCCCTTCGAAAAAGATAACACTTGTCTACTATCTAGTTAGTGATTCCCACTCCACCCCCCCCCCGACTGTTCCCTCCCTCATAACCAACAAAGATTGTTGTTTTCTGTGTGTAAACCTTTTCTTGGGTTTTTATAATAGTGGTCCCTTGCAATATTTTCCCTTTTGTGATTGACTTACTTCACTCAGCAGAATGTCCTCCAGATTCATCCACGTTGTGAGATGTTTCGCGGATTCATCATCGTTCTTTATCGTTGCGCAGTATTCCATTCTCTGCATGTACCATAATTTTTAAAATCCATTCATCTGTTGATGGGTACTTAGGTTATTTCTATCTTTTTGCTATTGTGAATAATGCTGCAATGAACATGGGTGTTCATATATCTATTCGTGTGATGGCGCTTATTTCTCTAGGATATATTCCTAGGATTGGGATTGCTGGATTCTATAGTATTTCTATTTTTAGTTTTTTAGGAGGTGTCATATAGTTTTCCATAGTGGTTGTACCATTTTACATTCCCACCAGCAGTGCATAAGAGTTCCAATCTTCTCACAACCTTTCCAACACTTGTTATTTTCTATTTTGATTAGTGCCAGTAATGTCGGGGTGAGATGGCATCTCATTATAGTTTTGATTTTCATTTCTCTAATGGCTAATGATCTTGAGTATTTCCTCATGTCTCATACAATATTTAGCTGCCTGAATGTCTTCTTTGGAGAAGTGTCTATTCGTATCCTTTGCCCATTTTTTAATTTGATTATTTGTCTTTCTGTTATTGAGGTATTGAAGTATTCTATAGATTTTAGAGATTAGACCCTTGTCAGATATGTCTTAGCCAAAAAATTTTCCCCAGTCTGCAGGCTCTCTCTTTATGCTTTTGATGAAGTCTTTTGAAGAGCATAACTGTTGAATTTTTAAGAGCTCCCAGTTATCTAGTTTATCTTCTGATCATTGTGCATTGTTAGGTATGGTTTGTATTCACTTTTTGCCAGGTATTAGGACCCCTAGTTTTGTCCCCATTTTTTCTTCCATCATCTTTATTATTTTAGGTTTTATACTTATGCCTTTGATCTATTTTGAGCTAGTTTTTGTGTATGGTGTGAGGCATGGGTCTGTTTCATTTTTTTACAGATGGATATCCAGTTCTGCCAGGATCATTTATTAAATAAAGACTGTTTTCTCCCCCATTTATTGGACTTTGGTCCTTTATCAAAGATCAGCTGACCATAGGTGCATGGATTTACATCTGGATTCTTGATTCCGTTCCATTGTTCTACGTGTCTGTCGTTGTATCAGTACCAGGCTGTTTTGACTACGTTGGCTGTATAGTAGGTTCTGAGATCAGGTAGTAGGAGGCTTCCTATATTTTTCTTTTTCTTCCAGGACCTCTTTCCTTTCCATATAAAGTTGGCTATTAAAGTTTCCATCTCGTTAAAGAATGCTGTTGGTATTTAGATCAGCATTACATTTTATCTGTAGAAAACTTTGGGTAGAATTGACATTTTCACAATATTGAGTCTTCCTGTTCATGAAGGTGGTTACGTTTTTCCATTTATGTAGATCTCTTGGTTTCTTGCAATAGTGCTTTGTAGTTTTCTTTGTATAAGTCTTTTATGACCCTGGTTAGATTTATTCCTAAGTATTTTATCTTTTTAGGGTTATTATGAATGGTATCATTTTCCTGATTTCCTTTTTGACATTCTCTTTGTTGGTGTATAGGGATTCAACTGATTTTTGTATGTTTATCTTGTATCCTGCTACTCTGTTGAATCTTTCTATTAGTTCCAGTAGTTTTCTTATGGAATCCTTTGTGTTCTCTAAGTATAGATAGGATCATATCATCTGCAAATAGGGATAGTTTTACTTCTTCCTTTCCAATTTGTATATCCTTTATGTCTTTTTCTTGACTTACTACTCTAGCTAGAACTTTCAGCACAATGTTAAATAGGAGTGGTGGTAAAGGGCATCCTTGCTTTGTTCCTGTTCTCAGGGGGCATGCTTTTAGCCTCTCTCTGTTGATAATGATGTTGGCTATTGGTTTCATATAGATGCCATTTATTATGTTGAGGAATATCCTTTCTATTCCAATTTTTTGAAAGTTTTTATAAGGAATGGTTGTTGGACTTTATTAAATGCCTTTTCTGCATAGATTGAGGTGATCATGTGATTCTTATCTTTTGTTCTATTTATGCAATGGATTACTTTGATTGATTTTCTAATGTTGAACCATTCTTGCATACCTGGTATGAATCCCACTTGTTCGTGGTGTATTATTTCTTTAATATGATACTGAATTCTATTGGTTAGAATTTTGTTGAGAATTTTTGCATTCATACTCATGAGAGACATTGATCTGTAATTTTCTTTTTTTGTGGTGTCTTTGCCTGGTTTTGGTATCAGGGTTATGCTGGCTTCATAGAATGAGTTCAGAAGTATCCCTTCCTTTTCTATGTTCTTAATTAGTTTGAGTAGTACTGGTGCAAGCTCTTCTCTGAATGTTTGGTAGAATTCTCCATTGAAGCCATCTGGGTCAGGGCTTTTTTTTTTCTTTTCTTTTTTTTTTTTCCTGTTGGAAGTTATTTATTGATTTTATTACCTATTCAATCACTTCTCTTCTTATGAGTCTGTTCAGATTTTCTACCTCAGCTTGTGTTTATTTAGGTAGGTAGTATGTTTCTAGTAATTCATCCATTTCCTCTAGTTCTCATATTTGCTGGAGTACAAGTTTTTATAGTATTCTGTTATGATCCCTTTTATTTCATGGAGCATGTTGTAATGTCCCCCATCTCATTTCTTGTTTGGGATATTTGCTTCCTCCCTGTTTTTCTTTTGTCATTTTGGCCAATGGTTTGTCCACTTTGTTGCTCTTTTCAAAGAATGAACTTTTGATCTTGTTGATTCTTTCTATTGTTTTTCTGTTCTCTGATTCATTTATTTCTGCTCTAATCTTTATTATTCCCTTTCTTCTGGTGGCTGTGGGCTTCTTTTACTGTTCTCTATTTGTTTGAGTTGTAGGGCTAAAATTTTGATTTTGGCCTGTACTTCTTTTTGATGTGTGTGGTTATTGCTATAAATTACTTTCTGGGCACTGCCTTTGCTGTGTCCTAAAGGTTTTGATATGATATGTTTTCATTCTCATTTGATTCTAGGAATTTTTTTTTATTTCTTCTTTGATTTCTTCTCTTACCCCATTGTTTTTAAGCAAGGTGTTATTTAGTTTCCAGGTATTTGATTTTTTTTTCTTTGCTCTTCCTTTAATTGATTGCTACTTTTATGACATTGTGATCAGAGAGAATGCTTTGTATTATTTCAGTGTTTTGGATTTTATTGAGGGTTGCTTTGTGGCCTACAATATGGTCTATTCTGGAGAATGTTCTGTGTGAGTTGGGAAAGAATGTATACTTTGCTGCTGTTGTGAGGAATGTTCTATATATGTCTATGAGGTCAAGTTGATTGATTTTGGCCTTTAGATCGTCTGTATTTTTGTGAAGTTTCTTTCTAGATGTTCTGTCCTTTACAGAAAAGTGGTGTGTTGAAGTCTCCTACAATTATTGTGGAACTGTCTATTTTTGTTTCATTGTTGTTAGAGTGTGTTTTATGTATTTTGAAGCCCTGTCATTGGGTACATAGATATTTATTAAGGTTATGTCTTCTTGCTAAATTTTCCCTTTAATCATTATACATTGTCCTTCCTTGACTTTCATGGTTAATTTTGCCTTAAAGTCTATTTTATCTGAGATTAGTATTGCCATACATGCCCTTCTTTGGTTACTGTTTGTTTGATATTTTTTTCCATGCTTTGATTTTTAATATATTAATTCTTTTGTTTAAGGTGTGTCTTTTTTTTTGCCTTTTTTTATTGTACTTTAAGTGATAGTTTACAGTTCAAGTTAGTTTCTCATACAAAAATTTATACACGCTTTGTTATGTGACCCTAGTTGCTCTCCCTTTAATGTGACAGCACACTCCTCCTTCCCACCCTGTATTTCCTGTGTCCATTCAACCAGCTCCTGTCCCTTTTGGCTTTCTCATCTCACCTCCAGACAGGAGCTGCCCATTTAGTCTCCTGTATCTACTTCAGCTAAGAAGCAGTCTCTTCATGAGTATCATTTTATGTCTTGCAGTCCAGTCTAATCTATGTCTGAAAAGTTGGTCTTGGGAATGATTTTAGTTTTGGGCCAACAGAGAATCCGGGGGCCATGTCTTACAGGGTCCCTCCAGTCTCAGTCAGACCATTAAGTCTGGTCTTTATACTAGAATTTGAGTTCTTCATCCTACTTTTCTCCTGCTCCATCAGGAACTCTCTGTTGTATTCTCTGTCAGGGCAGTCATTGGTGGTAGCCAGGCACCATCTAGTTCTTCTGGTCTCAGGCTGATGGAGTCTCTGTTTTATGTGGCCCTTTCTGTCTCTTGGGCTAATATTTTCCTTGTGTCTTTGGTGTTCTTCATTCTCCTTTGTTCCAGGTAGGTTGGGACCAGTTGATGCATCTTAGATGGCTGCTCGCTAGCTTTTAAGACCTCAGACACCACTCATAAGGTGTGTCTCTTTGAGACAGCGTATTGATGGGTTGTTTTTTTTTAATCCATTCTTCCACTTTCTGTCTCCTTACAGATGCATGTAAGACATTTACATTCAGTGTGATTGTCAATAGGTATGCGTTTATTACTGTAATATGTTTGTGCTTTTTTTCTTTTTTGTGGTACTGACATTTCCTTTGTTCCTGTTACTTTCCTCTGCTGAGTCCCTTTTGTTTGTGGATCTTATTTTATTTTGTTTTTATAGATTTTGTGTTTACTGAGACTTTATGTTTTTCTTCTTTTTTATTCTGATGAGGTTTATTAAATTTCTTTGTGGTTATCTTGAAATTTACCCTTATCTTCCTAAGTTTGAAGTAGCTTTTTATTACTCATTAATTGCCTTGACTTCCTCTTTATATTGAAGTTTTGTATCTACAATTTTTATCCTCCCATTAATTTTTTTGATGTTGTTGTCATTTACAGATTGATGTCTCTGTTTCCCTGTTTTAAATTTTTAGCTTTGTTTTATTATTGAGGGTTTTTTTTTTTTAACCTAGGCTGATGTGTCCTGTTTCCTAGACTCCATTTGTTGCCTGATGCTGTCCTCTAACCGAAAGAATCCCATTAATATCTCTTGTGAGTTTGGTTTGCTTTTTTATGAATTTCCTTAATCCTGCTTATCTGGAAGTGTCCTGATTTCTCCAATGTACTTGAAAGAGAGTTTTGCAGGATATATTATTCTTGGTTGACATTCTTTTCTTTAAAGGTTTTATATATGTCATTACATTGCCTTCTTGCCTGCTTGTTGTTTTCCCTTTGTGACTGATTTTCTTGAGCTGCTCTTAGGATTCTTTCTTTGTCTTTGTTTTTGGCGAGTGTGATTTTGATGTCTTTGTGACTTTCTTTTGTGGTCTATCCTACATAGGGTTCGTTGAGCTTCTTGGATGGTAAGGTTTTCGTCTTTCATGATATTCGGTAAGTTTTCTGACAGCAAATCATCTACGATCCTCTCTGTGTTTTCCATCCCCCACTCTGCGACATTCTGAAACTCCAATCACTTGGCAAATTTTTGTCTTGATTGTATCCCACATAATTCTTAAGTTTTCTTCATTCTTTTCTCTGATTTCCTCAAACAGATTGGCATCTGTGAATTTGTCTTCAATCTTACTGATTCCATCTCCCATTATTTCAAATTTGTTCCTAAAATCATTGAGTTGTCCATTTCTGAAATTCTGTTGTTTATTTTTTGGATTTCTAGTTGCCTTTTTGTATGATTTCCAATTGTTTATTTATTTTGACATTTTGTTCTTGTGTATTTTCCTGAATTCTTCTGTTGCTTTGTGTTCTCCTCGATTTTGGCTGTTTTTGTTTTTTTTCTGTGTTTCCATGATTTTGTCTTTTTTTATTGTTGGTTTTGTCTGAATTTTCCTTGATCTCTTTTTAATCTCTTGGAAAGCCCTAAATATTAGACTTTTGAATTCCATATCAGGTAGTTCCACTGCCTTTTCTTCCAATGGAAGATAATCTGACTCTTTATTTTGAGCAATTGCTGGATCCAACTTGTCCTGCTTTTTTATGTGTTTTAATATTGTCTGCTGTTTCTGAGACATTAAGTATTCATTATTTATTGATTGTATGTTCATGTATTTCATTCTGCTTCTTTGTTTTGTTTTAATATGTCAGTGTGGGTAGACCAGGCATGCTTTGCTACTTGCTAGTCTATGGCCATGACAGCTCTCACCACCTTGTCTGGGTGTGAAGGCAGCTGAAGGCAGAGTGAGCCCGGTTTGCTGTAAACTCATTTGGTGAAGTGGCTGAGGGTAGACTGGGCAGCTGCTGTCTGCTTCCTGATATTGGTCCACAAATGTGAGAGTATTCACCGTCCCTTGTCAGATAGGCGTGGGTGCTGGACAGGGAGTGGCACAAGCTTGCTTTCAACCGTTCAGCAGCTGGTCAATTGGCAGGAGGGGAGTGGCAGTGTGGGCCCAGTGAGACAGCAGGTCTGAGTGCCTGGGACTCTCTAGCCACTGTGGCACAGCAGCGTCTGGCAGAAATTAGGGGGAGGTGGCATACAGGGCAAGGTGGGATGGAGAAAGAAAAGGAAGAAAGAGAAAAAAGAAAAATAAATTAATAAAATAATAAATAAATAATTAAAAAATTGGCTGTGCTGTGGAGGTCAGTCAGTGAGGGCAGGGTGGGCTTGAAGGGAAGTGGGAAGGGAGGGGGAAGTGATGTATGGTGCTGAGTGTGAAGGAAAAAGAAAAGAAAGAAGAGAAAGAAAAACAAGCAAAAATAAAATGGTGAAGAAGCAGGAGCCAGCAGATGGGAGCAGAGTGGACCTGAGCAGCAGAGGGTTGGTAGTTCTCTATCCACAGTGGTGAGACATGGCCCAGTGGGAAGGGAGCAGAGGTGGCATACAGGGCAAGGTAGGAAAGAGAAAGAAAAGGAAGAAAGAGATAAAAGAAAAAAAATGGTATGGCTGGAACAGGCAAGCGTGGGCAGGGTGGACCTGAGGTGGCAGTGGATCAGTGGTTCTCTTCTTGTGGTGGTGTGGTGTGGCTGGAAGGTTTTGAGGTGGGCAATGGGGCTAAGTGAGAAGGAGAAAGAAAAGAGGAAAAAAGGGCATGGTAGGAGCCAGCACATGGGAGCAGGACTGACCCAGGGTGGCTGCAAGCCAGTGGCTCTCTACACATGGTGATTCTGTATGGCCCACAGGGATGAGGTGGTGGTGGCATACAGGGCATGAGGGTGAGGCATGGGAATGCATATTTCTCTGATTACCAGGTACTTTGTCTTGTGTTGGGAGCTCCATAAAATTGCCTTCCTGTACTCCCTGTCCAAGATCATTGCTGACTGTGTTCCAAGATGCTAGGCCATGTTAGTTGGCAGGGGACTTCCACTCCATATCTCTCCTCATTCTCTGTTTTCTTTCAGTTTCTTCTTCCATTCAGTGTCTTACCTAGTTCTTTACCGATACGTTTGATACTTAGGGATACAGGATAGACACTTATATCTGTTTTACTTAATTTTTTAAGTTTTTGCTGCAGAAGGACAGCATGATGCATCTGTCTAAGGTGGCATGTTGACTCTGCCTCTCTCAAAAACTTTTAAAGCCAGTGTCAGAAGAACTTATGTTAACCCAAAACAGATTTTTAATATTTTAAAATTAGTTTTTGTTGATATTTGTTCTATTTTAAATGGCATGGGGCTTCAGGCACTGGACTAAATTTAAAGCATCATTCTAAAATTTTGGATGAGTTTGTAACCAGATGATCAACACTTCCAAAAGTGTTCCAAATTCTCCACTGGGAATATTGATCCCTTATCAAGGATTACTGGTTCATTCTGAAGGCAGGAGCCATCCTGGTACTTCTTTAGTGAATATAACACTTCGGGCAGGTTGGCCCATGAAAAAGCTATTTTGATTAACCATAGAGTTACAACTGCTTGACTGAAAGTCACAGGTGAGGCCAGATGCAATAAGGAGCCCCAGATTACATGAAACACAATTAGACACATTTTCCTCTTTTTTTGACACCTACTCAAAGACAGATTTACCATGTACCTAAAAAGCTTAAGCTCCAGGTTCCCTCCCTTAATAGGTCCCTTTCAAGGCCCTGAACTTAATTTTGAGTTTGTAATTTTTGTATTATTTTTGTTAAAAGGGAATCTCAAATTTGAATAAAGTTCATGTCCCACAAAAGCTGGATTTAAACCTTCACTTAATCATGGTCTGACCAGCAGTATTAAATTTAAAACATTTTTTTTTTTTCTGTTAAGAGATGTGTGGATACAGGGTGAAGAGAAATTCTTTTGGAAACAGATCCACTTTACTGATCTAGAGCAAGTCGTTGACTACTCTGAAAATCTATTTCCTCAACAGATGTATAGACATAATAACTTTTAATTAGTGGGATAATTGTGAGGATTAAGAGTAACCTCCCACAAACATGATTGTGACTAAATTGTAAATTTTCTGTGGCAACCTGAAAATAGGCTGAAGCATCTTAAATAAACTTTTGTAAAATTGACTTGACTCACTCTACTTCGATCTGTTTTTGCCAAAAAGATCCCAGCTCTAATGAAAGGAAAGCTGAGAAAAAGAGAGAGAGAAAGAGAAAGAAAGAAATAAAAAGCAAAGATAGAGTGCCAAAGAATATCAATCAACATTTTCTCCTCAATTCCTGGCCATGAGGCTCCTAATTCAATGCTTTGTTTCTCTGCATATATATGTAGGAACCTTGCTGTGCACTGGTTAAGCGCTTGGCTGCTAACTGAAAAGTCAGTGGTTCAAACCCACCAGCTTGCTCCACAGGAGAAAGACGTGGCAGTCTGCTTCCATAAAGATAACAACCTTGGAAACCCTGTGGGGCAATTCTGTTCTGTCCTATGAGTTGGAATCAACTCAAAGGCAGTGGGGTTTTGTTTTTTTTTTTTTTTATTTCATTAATTCATAGGAATGTAAAAGCATTATAATGCGTGAAATTAAAAATGCTTCATTGATTATGTCCAGCTTCACCAATACAACTGACCATTTTAATCAATCCAGAAAGAAAGCAGACAACATACTCTACCATTATACAAAATGGGTGATTAGCATCATGAGGCTGAAACCACCACTTGAGTGACACTCATTTTCTATCAGTCTGAGGTGGACCTCAAAGTCCATCCTGTATATTTCCAACATGAAAAAAACCTCTTCCAAATCACTGGAGCATGTCTTCCCATAAAATTGGTTTCAGAAACACTAAGGAAATGGAAAGACACACACACAAAAAAAGATTATTATTGTGGTAGATTCTGTGGAGCAGGCTTTTTTCTCTTGCATACTTCCAAATTCATTTTAAAAAGTATGAAATACTATCAGTTAAGGAAGGCAAGTTAAAAGATGGCCACATTACAACTGATGAAGGGTTGCTAAATGTTTAGATAACAATCATCAATTTACCGTCATTGGCATACATCTTCCCTGAGAGCCATATCATAAATTCTCCAGCACACTGCAATCTGAAGAAAGCTCTCCTGGACAGCATTACAGATTACCAGTTGTGAAGAGCCTGCTCCATCCCTTGTCACAGCTCAGGGAGTTTGCATGACAAAAGAATAATTGAACTGGTAATGCAACAGTACATGACATGGATCACTATTTTGCAACAGGAACATTTAAGTCATGAATAATGAAGTGATTTCCTCCAGAGTAATTTATAGAACAGGCACATTAGCTAAGCACGCTCCCCTAGGTGTGCAAATAAACAGCATCTCTAACCTAGGACTCTCAGTGCCTTTAAATCCCTTTCATAGTGACTTACACTTAGGGCTGGTAGCAGGGCAGCAGGTGTGAGGAAAGGGGAGGATGTTTTTGTTTTGTTATATTTTATTTTTTCATGCTTTGTAGTTTGCTAAAGAGGTTTGCTAAAGCAGCTTAATAATGAACACCCAGCAACTGCCAAGGAATCATAACGTCTGATCATTTTTGACCTCTATTGAATTTGAGTCATTACTTCTGGTCATACTGCTGAATGTGAACCACTCAACAGTTAGCACTGCCAACAGGTTAGCTATAGAAAATTGTTCTGTGGAAAAATAGACTCCACTTCACCTTCAGATATTTCAAAGATTGTCTTTTCTTATTTACAAAGTCTATGTCCCTAAATTATTTACAACAAAGATTTCATTTGAAGAAAAGGAAGAGATTTTACTTGTTTATTAAGAAAGATCCCAAGGAAGTGCTAATCACTCATATATCAAGAGGGATGCTATCTTGAAATAACGTCAAAACACCATAGTATAAAAGCGAAGAGAGTGAAGTAAATGGCATTATTTTAGGATGGAAAGATAATGATTATGTACAGATAAGGAGGTCTAGAAGAAAGTCCATTGCATTCTCTTGCCAGCTAGGCTGAATTTTTATTGATGATTAAGGAAAAGAAAAATAGAGTAATAAAAACAATCATAATCATTACAACAATAATAGTAATGATATCTACTGTTAACTCAGTGACTATGCAAAGGCATCTGACTCTATGGATCATAACACGTTATGGATAACATGGTGAAGAATGAGAATTCTAGAACACTTAATTGTGCTCATGTGTAATCTGTACATAGACCAAGTGGCAGTCATTCAAACAGAACAAGGGGATACTGTGTGGTTTAAAACTGAAAAAGCTGTATGACAGGGTTGTATTCTCTCACCTTATTTAATCAATCTATAATGCTGAACAAGTAACGTGAGAAGCTGGACTATATGAAGAAAAACACAGCATCAGGATAGGAGGAAGACTCATTAACAACCTGAAATATGCAGATGACACAACCTTGCTTGCCAAAATAGAGGAGGACTTGAAGCACTTACAAATGAAGGTAAAAAACTACACTCTTTCAGTTTGGTTTATACCTGATCATAAAGGAAATAAAAATTCTTACAACTGGACCAATAAACAACATCATGATAAATGGGGAAGAAACTGAAGTTGTCAAGGATTTCTTTCTTTTTGGATCAACAAGTAATACCCCTGGAAGCAACAGTCAAGAAATCAAACTACACACGTTGCGTTGGGCAAATCTGCTGCAAAAGACCTCTTTAAAGTGTTAAAAAGCAAAGATGTCATTTTGATGACTAAGATGCACCTGACACAAGTTATGTTATTTCAATTCGCTCATATGCGTGCAAAAGCTGGGCTTTGAAAAAGGAAGACTGAAGAAAAATTGACACATTTGAATTGTGGTGTTGGTGAAGAATAGTGAATACACCATGGATTGCCAGAAGAATGAACAAATCTGTCTTGGAAGAAGTACAGCAGAATATTCCTTAGAAGTGAGGATGGTGAGACTTCATCTCATTTACTTTGGACATGTCATTAGGAGAGACCAGTAACTCGAGAAAGACATTATGTTTGGTAAAACAGATGGTGAGCAAAAAAGAGGGAGAGCTTCAATGAAATAGATTGACACAGTGGCTGCAACAATGGGCTCAAACATAGTAACAATTGTGAGGATGGTGGAGGACCACGCAAAGTTTCATTCTGTTAGACATAAGGTTGCTATGAGTTGGAGTGAACTCAACAGCACCTAACAACAACATCAAGTACTGGACTAAGCATTTAACACATAATTTCTTGCCAATAGTTCTACAGAGTCCCCAGTATATTTTGCTCCCAAAGCCCATTTTATAGATTAGTGATTAGAGGATCACTATGAGTCAGAATCAACTCAATGGCAACGGGTTTAATCAGAGAATCAGAAAGTTAAGTAACTTGACCAAAGTTAAGCGATGACTGAACTAGAAAGAAAGGCCAGCTTGATTTTATCCCAAAAGATCAAAAAATTAGTATCAATCCAAATGAAAATAAAATAAAACAAAGAGAAAATAATTTATTGTTTTAGTGGGGATAAACTGAGACTCTTTTCTATATCAAGCACTATGCTAGTCATCAGCGATATAAAAATTAACAAAACACAGATCTTGTCTTCAAATTTCTCACAGTCTAGTGGGGGAAGCAAACTTATTAAAAAAAAAAATCATGGGTATGTTTTACTTTTGGTGCACAAAGGATGGTATATCAATCTATGCTCTTTAGGAACAAGCAAACATTAATCGACTCTGGGTAACTAAAGCAGAAAATGAATTGACTAAAAGAATAGAGAGTATTGTATCAGTCACATAAATTAACACTCGATACTGTAAGGACAGATTCCTCCAAGGCACAATTAAGTGTGCGTCTACTAATGGAAAAGTTGGCATTTCAAAACCATCCAGAGGCACCTCAGAAGACGAGCCTGATGATCTTAAAGGTTACAGCCTTGAAAACCCTATGGAGTACAGCTCTACTCCGCACACATGGGATCGCCATGACTAGGAATCAACTCGAGGGCAACTGATCTGGTCTGGTTTGGACTCTGAAGACAAACCTCTGCCTCCTAATCACAGTGGCTAAACCCAACAGAGGTTTGTTTACTGCTTACATCGCACTCTGATGCAGGTAGGGTATCTGCCAAACAGTGGCCTACAGATTTAGCTGTCTTCTTACTTGTAGTTTTGCCACGTAGAGCCCATGGCCTACTAGAAAAAGAAGGGCACAGGAGGTACATTGGTTCTTAACTTTGTTGGTCTAGAAGCTACAAATCACTTCTCACAGTCCACTTACCAAAAAAGTCATGTGGTCACAAACTAACAACAAAACAGGGCAGAAAATGTAGGGAATGCATGGAATACTAGTTGAGCAATAACTCTCTCTGACCAGGTGGTTCACAGAACTGATGGGAAGGCTAGTAAGCCAGGCATCAAATGAAAATGGGTTATAGACACTCTACGGAATTTGGCTAACTCAAAAATAGGGTGAATGAGCTCCAATATTTTTTCTTTCCTTATATCCCTTGTAAAATTGGCATGGCAGTGTCGTCTGAGCAACTCTAACTTCACTAGGGGGAAGGAGAATCAACATCAACAGCCTAAGGCTGATTCCTACGAGGCAGGGGTCAGACATACCTCCACCCTCCAACCTTTTTACCAATTCTGGTATCAACCATCCCTCCCATGACACTCTCTTCTTGTCTGTTAGGTTTGATAACTTGTTGCAATGGCCACACGGAACTCACAGACAATACTTACAGTTATGGGGCTTATTAGAGAAATAACAGGTTACAACTCAGGTTCAGGAACACTCAGGATATAGCTCTTTGATAAAGACAGGATGTTCTCAGCTATGCCCACAGGCAGGCCTCTCACTGGCCCCTTGGCCTCTGTCCTGCTTGGGCAAGTGTTACAAAACTCTTTTGGCTCTGCTGATAAGCGTGGATCCAAAGGCACCCCACTCCTCCAGGAAGCCTCCTGTCCAAAGGTGCTCAGCTCTCTCTCTTTGTGGATTGCCTAGCCTAGCTCCAACAAATGCATGGAGGAACCCCACTCTACTTGCAAGCTTCCTGCCCAAAAGCACTCAGCTTTCTTGCTCCATGGGCCAGGAAGCCCACCGTGCCATCTCCTGCTGGTCTCCCGATTCTGCTGTCTCTGCTGCCACTGCTTCTTGCCATCTCTCTCCATCTGTGGTGTTACAGCTCTCTCTGTCTGTCTCCTGGATTTAGGCTGTTCTCAGTGCAAGGATCCTAGATATAAAGGATGCACTCCAGTCCTGGCTCTTCTTTCTTGGTAGTGGTGAGATACTCATTTCCTGCCTCTGGGATGGCTCATTTTAAGCCTAGCTGGATGACAAAACTGACCAATCCTCTTGTTAGAGTTCCATACACCTTATTTGCATGGTCTCACTCCCATGAGGGTGCCATGAAACTTATTTACATTGTTAGAAAGCTATCCAATCCCTTTGGTTGGCCACAATCACCTTATTTGCATAATCCTGACCCACTCATTTGGTGGAACTTATAAAGACTATGGCTAGAAGGGTCATATTAAGTAATTAACTGTATTGCATCCCTTCACTCAAAAAATTCCACCTCTTGCCTGGAAGAAGGTGGGATACTTTGACTTATAGTCCACCAAGATCATATGTGAAGGGAAAATGTTAAACTCGGGGGAAAAAAGAAGAAAAAAAACCTAAGGAGGAATAGGAATTTAGTAAACAGAAGGAAAGGAAATAATATTCAAAACAAAGAGCAAAAGGCAAGAAATGGCATGGCCTCTACAAGAAGCATCCAAAAGTTTTTGGCAATTTCAGAATATTAAGTCCGTGGGACATAGGGGATGAGTCTGGAGCTACCAGGCAATGGCAGATCATGAAGAGTGCTGTTTGATCATTTAAACTCAGTCGTTTTGTGGGTAAATCAGTGTAAGCTGATATAATCACCTTGTTATTCCCACCATTCAAGGATTGGGGAGAAAACACAAGGAAAGCTAACCTTTGTAGCCCCTTTGCCAAGACCAGGACTTTGAGCCAGTTTGTTCCAGCTCAAACCCCTACTGAGAATTTGCATTTCCACCCCAGATATACTGAATCAGAATCTAAATTTTAAAAAAATCTCCAGGTGATTCTGACATATAACAAAATTTGAGAACCACTGCTCTACTGTGGTTGTCAGAATTTGTCCCTAACCAGCACCATTAGCATGGCATAGGAACTTGTTAGAAAAGACTGATCTGAAACCCTGGTCAAAACATATACACACGCACATACTGACACACTCACACATGCCCAACCACACAAATACTTGTATAGAAAGGTGAAAGAAAAATAAACCCAAGAATTCCCAAGTTTGTCTCTAGATTCAAAATTTGATATGGATAATTGTGGGAGATTTTGAGAAGATTTAGAGATGAATATGATCAAATAAACTCAAAGTGAAATGACTCTGGAGTCAGCATTTAATGAAATACAGTGAGTAGGGAAGGCCCTGGACTAGGAACTATATATATATATATTATTCTTATTCTTTTGCAATCTAGTTGTATAACTTTGGATAAGTTGCTAGACTTTTACTACAATCAGTTTCCTCATCATTATTAGCATGGCAAGAATGCTATCTTTTCCTTTTTGTAGACTACAAATGGAATTATGTGAAAATGATTTGAAAATAATGTGTATTCCATAGACGTTCACATTTCACATGGAAGCTCTCCTCTTTGTTGAAACCTAAAATATATTTGATAATAGACTCTAATAGATAGAGTTCTGAGAGATGGGATATGGGATAGAAGGGATATATCAAGAGATTGGGAAGATAGAGAGGTTCTGCTTCTACTTCCGGGCTACACTGGGTTACTACCTAGCATTGCTGGATCATGGAAGGTACCAGAAATTGTCATTATGTACTCAGACTGATCAGTAATAATTCACCAAGACTACAGCAAATCAATTTGCAAGCATTTAGGTTTTGAAATGAAATCTTAAAGTGCAATAATGGCCCATACTAATGGCAAAGTCATAGTTAATTCAAACTAGTTTCAACCAGATATTATGTACAAGAAAAGATGAAAATAAATCTAATTGGTTAGCCCAGGAAAAATAACCAAAGTGGCAATTAAATGATTTTCATTAGGTAAAGGATTTATCTCTATGCTGAGGGTAGAACAATGAATAAATAAATAAATCATACATTAGCTTTACTTTTTTTTGGAGAAAAATCAAGTTTCACACAAGGAAGAAGTTTAAACAATTGCCAGTCAGAACAAATTACTAAGGAGAAAAGGGTTATAGAGTTAAAAATACCGTGGACTGGCAGAAAAAAGGTTAAATTTTTGTCCACTAATGAAAAGTGTATCTTTGGGCAAATTTTCTGATAACTTTCAGTTTTAAGGTCCTAAATGATTGCATGTAAATATTATATAAATAGCTTATCTCTTCTCAAAATCTGTTCTTCCTTGTGCACATCCAGTGTTTGTTAATTACACCTCATCCTTCAAGTTAGCCAGGATCAGACCTCAGAGCCATTTTCCCTTTGATCTCTTCCTCACTTTGGTCATTCTGTCAATGATCTATCTCTTTCTTGACTTCTCTTCTACATTTATGCATTATAACCTTTTTTTCTGGGCTGTGGCTAATGTCTTCTGGATTGTCTCCCTGCCTTGGGTGGCTCTGCAGTTGAGTCCACTTGGCTCTAATAGAGAGCTTGGCTTATGTTCACTAACATGAGAGGGAATTTCTTTGGTTTTATTAAGTAAAGCACTGCCATTTTTGCTAGCTCTAGGGCTATTTGCAACCTTATACCAAAATAACTTCTTAGTAGTATGTAGTTGTCTTCTGCCATCAGGCCGATTCCAACTCATGGAGACCCCATATGTTACAAAGTAGAATGTTCCATAGGGTTTTCTTGGCTGCAAACTTTATGGAAGCAGATCTCCAGACCTTTTTTCTGTGGCAGTGCTGGATGTGTTTGAACCGCCAACCTTTCAGTTACCAGCTGAATACAAACCATTTGTGACACCCAGGGACCATCTAGTAGTATACTTTTATTAAATTGCTTTTCTTCATGTTTCCTATGACATTGCCAATTGAACTATTGATTTCTTCTAAATTATCCTTGTGGACTTCTGCTTCTGGCCAAGATGGAGAAACAGGAACCAGATTTACCTTTCTGCCTGAAAAAACTTAAATACTGCACAGAATATATAAAACAATAGTTTTCAAGACACTGGATATTAGACAACATTTGAGAGATGGAAAACAAGTGAGATGGGCTAACCAATGTACCAATTTACTGCCTGGAGAGAATTTTAAGATCACAGTACAGGGATGGAGATGCCAAGTAGAGCCTGGAAGTGTCCTGGAATTGTGGAGAAGAAGCTGAGGTCCGGGCTGGGGAGGCTAAGGCAGCTAAAGTTCACAAGGGCAGGTATTAGAGAGGAGTGCTCCATAAATCTTGTGAGGGGCCCACTCAATTCTTTAGCTGTGTGCTGATAAGGGCTTGTGTGTGGAAAGCTACTCAATATACATACGTACATACATACATACATGTTGTTGTTGTTTGGTGCTGTTGAATAGATTTCAACTCATTGAGACACCATGTGACAGAGTAGAACTCCCTCATAGGGTTTTCTAAGCTGTAATATTTACAGAAGCAGATCACCAGGTCGTTCTCCTGCAGAGACGATGGGTAGATTCACACCACCAACCTTTCAGTTAGCAGCCAAGCGCTTACCTGTTGCATCACCAGTGCTCCTACACATACACACATACATGTATACAAACATATACATACACAACCACCCCAGAGAATTAGAGAACACAATACTTCTAGCCCACACAGGGCTGGGAGTAATTCCTGTTTTCACCTGCCAGAGTAGAAAACCTCATAATTCAAGGTGCAGTGGGGAAAGTAATCAGGAAGATTTTGCCTCAGCTGCGGGAAAAAACATCTCTAAGCACTGTGCTGGTTCTGCCCAACAAAGCTTAAAAGTATCACGTTAAACAATAAAATGTTTTGACTTAGACAACTTCATCCCAGAACAGAGCTAAAGACTATCATATATGAAAATACAAACTATTCAGCACCAAAAATGTATAGTTTTCAATGTCTTGTATTCAATAAAAAAATTACCAGACAAGTACAGAATCAGAAAAACATGATCCCTAATGATGAGAACAATCAATTAAACACAACTCTAAATCAACAAAGATGCAGATGATAAAATTATTAGAAAAGGACACTAAAGATAGCTATTAAAATACATTGAATATGCTGATAAAACTGGATGAAAGATTAAATACGTTAAATTATTGTGCATTATCTACATATATCAAATATGATTTTAAACATTGGAATGCACAGATAAATAGAACAAAGTACCTTTCCTCAAGAATCTGAGAGTATAAAGCAAGTGATTTACCAATGAATGGAAGAAAACAAAGCTGCTGGAGCCTCTGGAAAGTTTGGGAAATAGCTGGAATTAAAAGTAAATTTGGAGTTCAATCAAAGGAGACATGCACATTTTTAGAAACACCAAGTTTACATTTAGAAAGAAAATCCTCATTTCAGTGACCCTGAAGCAAGAAAAAAATTAGATTATCCAAATATAAGTCCCTGACTTAAGGTCATGAATACAGGGATATAAGAAGGCAAAAGTCCAGCACATGATGTTTGTCAAATCACATAATGTGATTACCTAAAAACATGGTAAATTATTAAAAATATATGAGAATTTCGCATCCTTCAGCACTGCTGCCACTTAACATTAAAATTTTGAAAATTTAACTGGGGTTCGACATCCAAAGGAACCAAAATATGTCAAAGGCAGTGGTGGTGTGCTCTGAAACTCCTTCATGGGATGGTCCCCGGGAACCTAGAACTCAGAAGTAGTGTATTGGGATTCATTTGTTTATGCTTACTATTCATGCTTCACTGCCTAATTCCTTTGCAAGGTAAAGCAGACAACAACAATCTTTAATGAAACATCTATTATATGCGAGGAACTGGGGATACAAGTATCTGCTTTCAAGAAGCTCACAGTCTACCAAGGGAGACATGCAAGCATTGCAATTCACTGTGACCATGATAGAGATTAGTAAAAACTCACAATCTCCTATCCGAAACCTTGAGATCAAATTTGTTTTCAAATTCATAGATTTTTCCATTTTTTAAAAATACTTACAGGGAGGCAGGCCCAAGATGGCAGAGTAGTCAGACGCTTCCTGTGGTCCCTCTTAAAACAAATACCTGAAACAAACAAGTGAATCAATTATATATGACAATCTAGCAGTCCTGAACATCAAAGGCAAAGTTGAGGAATCAGACTGAGTAGCAGGGAGAAAGAGAGACGGTTCAGAAGCAACAAGAAGTTGCCAGACCTGACCCAGCGGGAACCAGCACCTTGCAGCAGGCGCATGCGGTGAGGCAAGCAGTGGCACTGGGAACACGTTTCCCACATCAGGAGAGACCCAGCAGTGGAGAGTCTACTCAAGCCTTCAGAACCAGTGAAAAGTGGTGCTCAATCAGCAAACGATAAGTACATGTGTCTAACCTATGACATGGATCAAAAAACACCCTCTTTGGGAAAAACCTCTCTCCCATTTCCCCGCCCCCCTCACTGCTCTGCACTGGGTCCCAGGCCAGCTTCAGCCATTGTTATGATCCCTGGGCCAAAAGTAAGTACCAGTCACACACCCTGAGACATTCTCCCAGCCTTGGAGAAGGAGCAAATTAACTAACAGGAATAAATAATCTGTCAGCTCCACTAAGCCGGGAACTTAAGGTAGGTGCAGCTTCTTTGCCTAGGCACAGGCATAAGGGGTTCACAGACTTTGAATTCTTTTCACTTCTGCATAGACTTATGTAGGCCCATTTCAACACCTTCAACAGCATAGACCTTCATTAGCACAGTACAACAAGGTATATGCCTTAAGTCTAACTTCAACTGTATCAGATAGATGGTGGAGTGGGAGGTTTGTGACATTTGAACCTCTCTCCCCATTAAGCAGGCTCCTCACCTACCCACATCAGGGAACTTGAGGACTGGTGGCTCCACCCACGCCACCTAGACACCCGCGATGAGTGTCCAAGAAAAAGTGGTGCCCCCTAGTCCTTACAGCCAACAGCATTGTGCATTCATAGTCCGGCTGCAAAACCCACCCACCTATGGGCTCTAGGGAACAGGGACACGTTTTCCTCCCAGACACTCAAGGGCAGCCATCAGCCTTCTGCCTTGCTCAACATGTGACCCCCTCCTGCAGCCAGATACCTGTGCCTACATTAATCACCCGAGCCTGTCTAGAACTGTAGGTGAGAGCCTGCACCACACACTTGGTGACCAACTACCTGGCACGTGAGTTGAATCCATACAAGAAAAGTAAACAAACTCCTGGGCTCACATACTTAGTAACAGATATAACCACCTGGTGACAGGATATTAGAGCTTCAAAGGCACCAATAATCAAACTAGCTCACATGAGCAGCATATTCGGGCATATCAAAACAAACCAAAAAACTAGGACATGGTAAGTAAACATAAAATAAATAAATATAATAATTCATTGATGGCTCAGAGACAACAGTCAATATCAAGTCACATAAAGAGGCAGACCATGACAGCTTCAGCGAGTTCCCAGAACAAAGAATTAAGAAATTTTCCGGAGCTAGAGAACTTCTTGGAATTACTGGAGGCAGAATACAAAAGATTAATACACAGAACTCTTCAAGATATCAGAAAGGAGTTCAGGCTAAACATAGAAAAAGCCAAGGAACACATAGACAAAGCAATAGAGGAACTTAAGAAGATTAGAGAAGAGCATAATGACAAATTCAACAGGCTGAAAAAATCCACAGACAGACAGCAAACAGAAATCCAGAAGATTAACAATAAAATTTCAGAATTTAGACAACTCAATAGAAAGTCTTAGAAGCAGAATTGAGGAAATGGAAGTCAGAATTAGTGAGATTGAAGATAAAACACTTCACATCAACTTATTTGAGAAAAAATCAGACAAAAGAATTTAAAAAAATGAAGAAACCCTAACAATTATGTGGGACTCTATCAAGAGGAATAAGCTACGAGTGATTGCAGTACCAGAATGGGGGCGGGGGGTAACAGAAAATACAGAGAGAATTGTTAAAGATTTGTTGGCAGAAAACTTTCTTGATATTGTGAAAGATGAGAAGATATCTATCCAAGATGCTCACCAAACCCTACACAACGAGGATCTCAAAAGAAAGTCATCAAGACATATTATAAACAAACTTACCAAAACCAAAGTTAAAGAGACAATTTTAAGAGTCACTAGGGGTAAACAAAAAAGTCATTTACAAAGGAGAGTCAATAAGAATAATCTCAGACTACTCAGCAGAAACCATGCCAGTAAGAAAGCAATGGGATGACATATATAAAGAATTGAAGGAAAAAAATTGTCAGCCACAAATTATATATCCAGCAAAACTGTCTCTCAAATATGATGGTGAAATTAGGACATTGCCAAATAAACAGAAGTTTAGGGATTTTTCCAAAACAATACAAAATTACAAAAAAATACTAAAGGGAACATGGTGCTCTAGGCAGAAGCACCACACCATCCCTACACAGCAAAGATCTGAAAAACTAAGCCAAACAGAGAAAACAGCATTCCCGAAACCCTAAAACATCAAGTGAAGAGTTAAAGAACTCAGCCAAGCACCAAATGGAGTGAGAAACTGACAGAGAATGGAGAGCAAGGACAGATTGATGCAGAGGTCCCCTATCAGCTAACACAACACAGATCCACCATCTTGGACTCCTATTAGAGACCAGCAAATACGGGGTAAAAGAAAGCAGCTTCACGGAGCTTCCAGCAAGAGAGAACAACCCGTAAACAGCGATATACGCTTTCCCACCCCCCAACCTTCTTCACCCTCACTCGGCCTCCTCTGCTTCCTGCGGCCACAGTCTTTTGGCCCAGAAGCACCAGCTGCTTGGATCCCACCCACCGGCACTGGCCGGCTCCCTGAGTGCCATTTGCTGGCTGCTGGTGTTGCTTTTTTCCCCTTCTTTTGATTTCTTCCTTACCTCTCACCACCTCCCCCTCCTTTTGCTTAAATACCTGGCTCCACGCGCCAACTTTGCTTCTTCCTAAGGAGCTGCAGTGCTAAACTCGAGTGTGGAAATGCCTACAGGTCTGTGTTTCCATGCTGGGGGGAACCCTGGGCTTATTTTTGTTTGTTTTGAAATGTTTGTTTTCTTTTTCTTTTCTTGAATTGGGAGCCCACTCTGGCTGGGCAGTGCTACGCAGCTTGGGACAAACCACCTCAGCTTGTGCAGACGTGCAGAGGGATCACTGAGAGCATTTCTTTTATAGTGTTTTTTTTTTTTTTTTCCTGTTTTTTGGGGGGCTTTTCTTGTCCTTTTTTTTAATTTGTTTAGTTTTCTTTTCCCTCTTTTTACCTTTTTGTCTTTCTTCATTACTCATTTTCTCATCTCTCTATTCCTTCCTTCTCTTCCTGTCCCCTGAATACCTGATGCTGAATACCTCTACTCCTTCTAGCCAGGCTGTACTTCAACACTCGGGAACAACTTCCCTAGACCTCGTAGCCACACCAGTGGAATCCCTGGGAGTTTTGCTGTTCTTTTTTCATTCTAATTTTTATTTCTTCATTCTTTTCTTTTTTTCGTCTTCTTCCCCTTTTGTTTTTTCTCCATTTCATAGTCTCTCATCTCTCCACTCCAAAGGCAATCTCCCCTAGCTTTCTTTTTTGTTTGTTTGTATGTTTTTTTCTCCTGTTCCTCTCTCCTCTCCCATACCCATCCTAGCTTCACACAACACAATCTTCTCCCTTCATCTTGCCTACCTGCACCATGCTCTAAACATCACACTGCCAAGCGGCACAGGCACAGCTTACCAGAACCTGCAATGCTCTGATTACTGACCCACACAGGTGGCTGTAGTAAGTGCTAAAAACAATGCATCCCAGCAACTCCTCTTCAGCTAGACCGACACTATGGTACCATATCTGAGTGACTGACCCTGCCAATTGGAGAAAGGTGAAAAGTATCGTACCCACAGAGGAGCAAACAACAAAGAACACACGGCCAGCTTATTCAGACATAGCCAAATAAAAAAAGGACAAAACAAGCAAATCTACAATCTATAAATGTGAAAAATAACTACAGAATGCCCTGAAGACAGCACGCAATATCAAAACATTTACAAGAACAGGACAGGATGGTTCCAGTAGGTGTCCAAAATAAAACACCAGATCACTTTCCATGGAATAAAATGCACTAGAACTAACTGGTAGGGAATTCAAATCTCTAATACTCAGAATTATCCAAGAGTTGAAGCAAAAAGCAGACAAAAATGAGGAAAACATAGACAAATTCATGGAAAATACAGACAAAAAAATGGAAGAATTCAGGAAAATAATGCAGGAACAAAATGCCAAAATAAATTCACAACTAGAAATTATACAAAAACAACAATTAAAATCCAAAAGATAACAAGATTTCAGAAAGGGACAGTGTCATTGAAGGGCTGAGGAGCAGATTTGAAACAGTGGAAGACAGGATCAGCGGAATTGAAGACCAATACTTCGATACAACTCTGTTCCAAGAAAACTAAGAAAAAAGGACAAACAAAAATGAAGAGACCCTGAGAATTATGTGGGATACAATCAAAAGCAAAAACCTGCAAGTGATCAGAGTTCCAGAACAGGGGAGAAAACAGAAAACACAGAGAGGATCACTAAAGAACTGCTGACAGAAAACTTCCCCAATATCATGAAAGATGAAAAGCTGGCCATCCAAGAAGCTCAATGAACCCCCTACAGGATAGGCACCAAAAGAAAATCACCAAGACATATCATAATCACACTCGCGAAAACGAAAGACAAAGAATCCTGAGAGCAGCTCGTGAAAAACAAGAAGTCACATACAGAGGAGAAACAATAAGACTAAGCTCATATTATTCAGCAGAAACCATGCAGGCAAGAAGGCAATGGGATGACATATGTAAAACCTTGAAAGAAAAAAATTGCCAGCCAAGAATAATATATCCTGCAAAACTCTCGTTCAAATATGATGGTGAAATAAGCTCATTTCCAGATAAACAGAAATTATGGAATATACAAAAACCAAACCAAACTTACAAGAACTATTAAAGGGATTCCTTTAATCAGAGAACAAACTACATCAGCTCACATGCTGAATCTAGGACGAAGGATTGTACCAGCCAGGTACCAATCTAGGAAATGAACTTTCAACAACAATCCAAAACCAAAAGAAATACAACAGGGAATCAGAGCAGTTAATCGGTAAATGACAACATCAGAACAAAAAAAGAGGGAATAAATGGTGAAGGTATGGAACCTTCTAATGGAGAGGAGTGCAAGGCGATACCATGTAATAACAGACTGCTTCAAACTTAGAAAGATAAGGGTAAATTTCATGGTAACCACAATGAAAGTTAACAAACATACTCATAAAAATAAAGTGGAAAAACATAAAGTCTCAGTAAAAACCTACAAAAACAAAAGAAATGAAAGAAAAAAATCCACAGACAAAAGTAATTCAGCACAGGAGAGTAAGAAGAACAAAGAAAACGTCAGCACCACAAAAAAAAAGCACTACAAAATGACAGCAACAAACTCACATCTATCAATAATTACACTGAATGTAAATGGACTCAATGCACCCATAAAGAGACAGAGAGTGACAGAATGGATGAAAAAACAGGATCCATCAATATGTTGTATACAAGAGACACACCTTAGAAACAAAGATGTGAATTTATTAAAAGTCAAAGGTTGGAAAAAAAATATATCAAGCTAACAACTACCAAAAAAAGAGCAGGAGTGGCAATAATAATCTCAGATAAAATAGACTTCAAAACAAAATCCACCATAAAAGACAAAGAATGATACTATATAATGATTAAGGGGATGATCCATGATGAAGTCATAACCATAAGAAACATCTATGCACCCAATGACAGGGTTCCAAAATACATAAAAACAAACTCTAACAACACTGAAAAGAGAAATTGACAGTGCCACAATAATAGTAGGAGACTTCAACACACCACTCTCAGTAAAGGACAGAACAACTAAAAAGAAACTCAGCAAAGATACAGGAGACCTAAAGGACACCATCAGCCAACTTGACCTCATAGACATATATAGAACACTCCATCCAAC
>NW_004444139.1:3294634-3318688 GCF_000243295.1 Trichechus manatus latirostris | reverse complement strand
GGGAGCAAGGAAGAATGAAGAGAACAGGATACAAGGAAAAGATTAGTCCAAAGGACTAATTGTCCACAGCTACCAAGGCCTCCACCAGACTGAGTCCAATATAGCTAGATGGTGCCTGGCTACCAGTATTGACCTCTCTGACCGGGATCACAACAGAGGGTTATGGACAGAGCTGGAGAAGGATGTAGAACAAAATTCTAACACACAAAAAAAAAAGACAGACTTACTGACCTGAAAGAGACTGGAAAAGTCCAGAGAATATGGTTACCAGACACCCTTTTAGCTCAGTGGTGAAGTCACTTCCGAGGTTTACTGTTCAGCTGGGGATTGGACAGCCCCATAAAACAAAACAGAACTAATGAGGCACAGCAGTCCAGGGACAAGGACTAGAAGACAGAAGGGGACAGGAAAGCTGGTGATAGGGAACCCAAGGCTGATTAAGGACTGTGTTGACATGTAGTTGGGTTGTCATCCATTGTCATAGGGCAACATGTGTTCTGTTTAATAAGAAACTATTTGGTTCTGTAAACCTTCATCTAAAGAGAGAATACCAGCACAACTGAAAGATCATAATCGATGTCACTGAGCTGTGCATGTAAAAATTTTTGAAATGGTGTATCTTTGGCTATGTATATTTTCACCAAAAAAAAAGAAAAAAAAGGTCGAGAAGGGAGAGGGTTGACATGTCATGGGGTTGTTAACCGATGTCATAAAACAACACGTGTACCGACTGTTTAATGAGGGACTATTTGTTCTGAAAACCTTCATCTGAAGTACAATTAAAAAAAAGTGAAAAAATAAATACTAAAGGGAGTTCTTCAGTTAGAAAATCAATAACATCAGATAACAACCTATAACTAGAATACAGCACAGAGAAACTAAACAAAAACCTAGATAGGGAGGACACAAAAATAAATCAAAGCTAAAAGTTATAAAAATCAGGAGACACATCAAAATGTAAAAGATGACAACATTAAAACAAAAAAGATGGACTAAAAAATGTAGTCTTAGATGCTTCACATAGAGAGGATGACAAGGCAATATAAAGAAATACAAGATTGGTTTAAACTTAGAAAAATAGGGGTAAATATTGAGGTAACCCCAAAGGAAACTAACAATGCAGCACACTAAAATAAAAAACAAGAAAAATATAAAGGTTCAGTAAATACAAAATCAACAATGAAAAAGATGAAAAGAAAATACATAAAGAAAAACTACTCAGCACAGAAAATTCAGTGGACCAAAGTAACTGTCAACAACACACACAAAAAAAATACATCAAAATGACAGCACTAAACTCATACCTATCAATAATTATCTGAATGCAAATCGATTAAATGCACCAATAAATAGACAGAAAGTGACAGAATGAATAAAAAACACAATCCTTTAATATGCTGCCTAAAAGAGACACACCTTAGACTTAAAGGCACAAACAAAAACTCAAAGGATGAAAAAAAATATGTCAAGAAAAAATCAATCAAAAAAGAGCAGGATTGGCAATATTAATCTCCTACAAAATAGATTTTAAAGTAAAATCCACCACAAAGAATAAGGAAGGACACTATATAATGATTAAAGGGTCAATAAACCAGGAAGACATAACCATAATAAATATTTATGCACCCAACGACAGGGATCCAAAATAAATAAAACAAGCTCTAACAGCATTGAAAAGAGAGATTGACAGCTCCACAATAACAGTAGGAGACTTCAACACACCATTTTCAGTGAAGGACAGAACATCCAGAAAGAAGCTCAATAAAGACACAGAAGATCTAAATGCCACAATCAACCAACTTGATCTCATAGACATATACCGAACACTCCACCCAACAGTAGCTAAGTATACTTTCTTTTCCAAAGCATATGGAAAATTCCCCAGAATAGACCAAATATTAGGCAAGAAAGTAAGCCTTAATAAAATCCAAAACATCAAAATATTACAAAGCATCTTTTCTGGCCATAAAGCAATAAAAGTAGAGATCAATAACAGAAAAAGCAAGGAAAAAAAAAATCAAACACATGGAAACTGAACAACACCTTGCTCAAAATCTACTGGGTTATAGAAGAGATTAAGGATGGAATAAAGAATTCACAGAATCAAATGAGAATTAAAACACATTCTACCAGAAATTTTGAGACACAGCGAGAGCAGTGCTCAGAGGTCAGTTTATAGCAATAAATGCACACATCCAAAAAGAAGAAAGGTCCAAAATCAAAACATTAACCCTACAACTGGAACAAGTAGAAAGAGAGCAGAAAAATAAACCCTTGAGCACAAGAAGAAAGGAAATAATAAAAATTAGAGCAGAATTAAATGAAATAGAGAATAGAAAAACAATTGAAAGAGTTAACAAGACCAAAAATTGATTCTCTGAAACTGACAAAAGAAAAACAGGACAAGATGCAAATAACCCAAACAAGAAATGAGATAGGCGATATCATAAAAGAACCAACTGAAATTAACAGTATCTTAGAAGAATACTATGAAAAATTGTACTCTAACAAATTTGAAAACCTAGAGGAAATGAACAAATTTCTAGAAACACACTACCTACCTAAATTAACACAAACAGAGGTAGAACAACTAAATAAACCTACAACAAAAGAAGAGACTGAAAAGGTGATTAAAAAACTCCCAACAAAAAAAAGCCCTGGCCCAGATGGCTTCACTGGAGAATTCTACCAAACTTTCAGAGAAGAGTTCACACCACTACTACTAAAGGTATTTCAGAGCATAGAAAAGGATGGTGTACTCCCAAACTCATTCTAATAAAGCCAGAATAACCATGATACCAAAACTAGGTAAAGGCTCCACAAAAACAGAAAATTACAGACCAGTATCTTTCAAGAACATAGATGCAAAAATCCTCAACAAAATTCTAGCCAATAGAATTCAACAACATATCAAAAAAAATAATTCACCATGATCAAGTGGGATTTATACCTATGCAGGGATGGTTCAACATTAGAAAAACATTCAATGTGATCCATCACATAAATAAAACAAAAGAACTACATGATCTTATGAATTGATGCAGAAAACGCATTTGACAAAGTCCAACACCCATTCATGATAAAAACTCTCAGTAAAATAGGAATAGAAGGAAAATTCCTCAACATAATGAAAGGCATTTATACAAAGCAACAGCCAACATTATCCTAAATGGAGAGAGTCTGAACACATTCCCCTTGAGAACAGGAACCAGACAAGGATGCCTTTTATCACCACTCTTACTCAACATTGTGTTGGAGGTCCTAGCCAGAGCAATTAGGCTAGAAAAAGAAATAAAGGGCATCCAAATTGGTAAGGAAGAAGTAAACGTATCTCTATTTGCAGATGATATGATCTTCTACACAGAAAACCTCAAAGAATCTACAAAAATAAACTGCTAGAACCAATAGAAGATGTCAGCAAAGTATCAGGATACACGATAAACATACAAAAATCGGTTGGATTTCTCTACACCAACAAAGAGAACTTCAAAGAGAAAATTACCAAATCAAAGCCCCCAAGATAGTAAAATACTTAGGAGTAAATCTAACTGGAGACGTAAAAGACCTACACAATGACAACTACAAGACACTACAGCAAGAAACCAAAAGAGACCTGCACCTTCATAAGTGGAAAAACATACCTTGCTCGTAGATAGGAAGACGCAACATTGTGAAAATGTCATTTCTACTCAAAGCGATCTACAGATACAATGCAATCCTGATTCAAATTCCAATAGAAGCTTTTTCAAGGAGATAGAGAAACAAATCACCAACTTCATATGGAAAGGGAAAAGGCCTTGGATAAGAAAAGCATTAGTCAAGAAGAAGAACAAAGTGAGAGACCTCACACTAGCTGATTTTAGAAGCTATTATACCCCCACTGTAGTCAAAACAGCCTTGTACTGGTACAACAACAGAAACATAGACCAATGGAACAGAATTAAGAATTCAGACGTAAATTCATCCACCTACGAGCAGCTGATATTTGACAACGTCTCAAAGTCAGTTAATTGGGGAAAAGACAGTCTCTTTAACAAACGGTGCTATCATAACTGGATTTCCATCTGCAAAAAAATTGGAACAAGACTCGTACCTCACACCATGCACAAAATCTAACTCAGAATGGATCAAAAATTTAACTATAAAATCTAAAATGATAAAGATAATGGAAGAAAAAATAGGGACAATGCTAGGAGCCCTAATATATGGCATAAACAGAATACAAACCATAACTAACAATGCACAAACACCAGAAGAGAAACTAAATAACTGGTAGCTCCTAAAAATAAAACACTTATGTTCATCAAAAGACTTCACCAAAAGAGTAAAAAGACAACCTACAAACTCGGGGAAGATTTTTGGCTATGACAAATCCGATCCAGTGTCTAATCTCTAAAATAAATAAGATACTATAAAACCTCAACAAGAAAAAGACAAATAACCCAATTAAAAAAATGAGCAAAGAATATGAACTGGCATTTCACCAAAGAAGACATTCAGAAGGCTAATAAATACAAGTGGAAATGCTCAGGATCATTACCCTTTAGAGACATGCAAATCAAAACTACAGTGAGATATCATCTCACCTCAACAAGGCTAGCATTAATCCAAAGAACACAAAATAATAAATGCTGGAGAGGTTGTGGAGAGACTGGAACGCTTATACACTGTTGATGGGAATGTAAAATGGTACAACCAGTTTGAAAATCGATTTGGTGCTTCCTTAAAAAGCTAGAAATAGAAGTACCATATGATCCAGCAATCCCACTCCTTGGGATATATCCTATAGAAATAAGAGCCAACACATGAAAAGATATATGTACACCCATGTTCATTGCAGCACTGTTCATAATAACAAAAAGATGGAAACAATCAACAGATGAATAGATAAACACAGTATGGTATATTCACACAATGGGACACTACACAACGATAAAGAATAATGATGAATTCAAGAAACATCTCATAACATAGATGAATCTGGAAGGCATTATGCTGAGTGAAATTAGTCATTTGCAAAAGCACAAATATTGTATAACACCACTATTACAAGAACTCAAAAAAAGGGTTAAACACAGAAGAAAACATTATTTGTTGGTTACGAGGGAGGAGAGGGATGGAGAGGGGTATTCACTAACTTGATAGTAGACAAGAATTATCTTAGGTGAAGGGAAGGAGAGCACACACTACAGGGGAAGTCAGCACAACTGGACTAAATCAAAAGCTAAGAAGTTTCCTAAATACAACCAAACACTTCAAGGAACAGAGTAGCATGAGCAGGGGTCTTTGAGCCATGCTTTCAGACAACATCTAAGTCAATTGGCATAACAAAGTTTATTAAGAAAATGTTCTGTATTTCACTTTGGTGAGTGGCTTCTAGGGTCTTAAAAGCTAGCTAGTGGCCATCTAAGATGCATCAATTTGTCCCAACCCACCTGGAGCAAAGGGGAATAAAGAACACCGAAGACACAAGGAAAATATTAGCCCAAGAGACAAAAGGGGACACATAAACCAGCGACTCCATCAGCCTGAGACCAGAAGAACTAGATGGTGCCTGGCTACCACCAATGACCACTCTGACAGGGAACACAGCAGAGAGTCCCTGACGAAGCAGGAGAAAAGTGGGGTGCAGAACTCAAAGTCTAGTAATAAGACCAGACTTAATGGTTTGGTTGAGACTGGAGGGTCCCCGGAAGACATGGCCCTTGAACTGTTTGTTAGCAAATCCATTCCTGAAGCCAACTTTTCAAACAAAGATTAGACTGGAGTATAAGACATAAAATGATACTCTTAAAGAGTGTGCTTCTTAGCTTAAGGAGATACATAAGTCTAAATGGGTATCTCCTGTCCAGAGTTGAGAAGAGAAAGTAGAAAGGGACAGGAGCTGGTTGAATGGATACTGGAAATCCTGGTTGGAAAGGAGGAGTGTGCTGCCACAGGATGGGGAGAGGTACTAGGCTCACATAGCACTGAGTGTATAAATTTTTGTATGAAAAACTAACTTGAACTGTAAACCTTCATTTAAAGCACAATAAATCTGTTTTAATTAAAGAAATAATCATGACAAAACAGTTTTAAAAAAAGAATACTTACATGATATATAATGTATCATGCCTTTTGTCTAGGAGATCACCCAATAAACAAACACAATTAGAGTCTAAGACTATTCACAGTAAATGTGCTAGACTTTATAAATAGTCTCACATCTGTTCAGATCATGTTTGCTCCCAAATGAGCTGAGGTCAGGTCAGATTTCACCATTAAATGAGTTAACTGCCTTTGGGGATTTTAGGATTGAGGATAAAAAATGTAGAACTAAATTAGAAAGTACAATGGGAGGGACAGATTAACCATGCTTGTGAGGATTAAACATTTTACCTTCTGGAAACTCCTTTTGGATTTGTACCCTCACGCTACTGCATTGTAAATGCAAGACTTTGAATCTCTCTGCTTACATAGTTCTTATATTTTCCTCAGCATATAAAACAGTTTGGAATACACTGGGTGCTTAATTATTTCTTCACTGAAAGATCTCACCACACACAGATATCACAGTCACACACACACACACACAATGTGATTTGAGAAAGTTATAAAATGAAATTAAAAAGCTGGAAATAATACCACATTTTATAATATGTTTCAGGCAACATAAATATATAAAGAAATATTTTGGAAGAAAGTATGTAAATGTAACTGTGATTGTATTTGAATGGCAGGGGCTATAAAAAAAATCCCACTTTCTACTACTTTGGATGTTTTTATTCAATTTCTTTAATAGGTATGAATTTTAAAATAAAACAAAAAAAATCTGGCATTCTACTGAACTTTGAAATGACTTTACTTTTGTATATCTCAACTATGATTTTCTCAGGATTTTTTTCATGCTAGTAATTTGTTTTCAGGAATTTCATATTTTTAATAAAATGATTAACAATTTCTAAAGCCCTCTTCAAAATTCCTAGCTTCAACATTAAGAGGATTTCCCATATTTTACTTTTGTCAAAAAAGAGCATGTTTCCTATGTCTGTGATGAAGAGAAAGTAATTAATGCTATTTCTGGTAAGATGGAAATGTGCGTCAATATCCAAACCTTATCATCCCAAATATTTTTCAAAGTGAAGGGCGACAGAAATATCTGTTGCTTCTTAATCATGCTTGATACTACCCTTGAATTTTGTGTACAGCAAATATACATCCAAACATGGTCATAGGATTTATCCCATTCATTGATCTAAACTTTCATCTTATCACGTAAAAGTTTCATGCATTGATTTTGACACAGCAGACTTTCGTTCTTCCAGTAACTTTATTTATGTATATATAGCATGTAATGTCTCTCAAAATTATTCTAGTGAAGTCATAAACATGTTTGCAAACTCTTTTTGTACGAAAGTATCATATTACGTTGATGTGATGGGTAATTTGAAATACAAGTCAAGCTTTTTGCCATAGAACTTCAAATCTTGGTATTGATATGGGATATAAAATCAAAAGACGCTTCTGATCTAAAACAAAATGGCTAAACTAATGCTGAAAGCTCAGTGTGTAACCTTTCACACAGATTCAAACTCTGATGCTTTGGAACTAACCGTTAAGGCTTTGTGGTTACACTAAGACTGTGAATCAGTAATCAAATCTTACTGAAAACTCTTTGAGTTAGATTTCTCCAAGAAATCGTATGCTCTGGGCAATGTAACATTTAACAATCTGTTCTTAACAGTAGCCATCATGCCATCTTCATGCCATTGTTTGTGACTGGTCATGAGACCCCCTCCGCAAACACACATTTTGTAATTATGTCTTTTAGTCAATTAATGCATGTTAGTTGTATCAACATAACCAATAATGTTAAAGGTCATGCTTTTCCTTGTCCCATCTTTGACTGACCTCAATCATTGTAAACCAATCAAAATATTATGTTTGTAATGTCTCATATGGCAATACAACTATGTTTGATTTGTACCCCTCCCTTTGGAATGTATAAGCTTCGGACTCTGAGCTTTTCACGATTCTCTCATTTGAATGACATACTGGCTTCAATAAATCTCTTTGATTTTACTTTAATATAGGTGGAGAGTCTTTTCTCCACAGCATTTGGCATTGTTTGGGAGTATTTGGAGACATCTCTCTCCAGTGGACCCGAAAGGCTGAAAAACCAGAGTCAGGTGCCAACAAGGGAATCTCTTTGCCCCACCCCTGCTTTCTAAGACCTCTGGGGAACTGCCTGGAGGTGAGTGCTCCCAAAATTGAATCCCAAGCATTTTGGCATAGTTCTTTGGAATTTATCAAAGTTGCCCTTCACTTTCACTTTCCTGGCTGAATGAGTTTATTTATTATAGGTTTGTAGTTTTAACTGCAGTTTGAGTGTTCCGGTTAAGTGTGTTCACCCTTATTATTATTTTTTTCTCTGTTTCCTCCTTAACTGCAGTTTGAGCCTCTGCTATTGTTTTAAATGTGATAAGATTGCTATCTGGAGGTTTTAAAAACTGCAGCCTCCATGTCTGAACTTGTCTCTCTTACTTTCATTTTAAGTCTGAAAGGACTGTTTTCTAAAGTGCTCCTGGGTCTCATAAGCTGCAAATTAATTAGACCTTGTGAGTACCTAAGTGCTCAGTATGTCTTTTGAACTCATCATCTTTTGTTTCTGTCTGTGGTTTGAACATCTTGTAGAAACTTTGATCGTGACATGTCCAACATCTAGCAGATGAAAGGTATAACTCTCCATGCAAATCTTTTCATTTCTCTAGGGGCATATCGGGCTCAGTGCACCTTTCAGTTGCTGGCATGTACAGGTTACTTAATTAGTGTGCTTTCAGGTTTGGTACACATAAGGATTGCATATGCTAATGTAGTGCATCTTCTGGTTTTCTATATGTACAGGTTACTTAGTAAGATAGGAGTTCCAATTTGACCACTGGCATATGTTTACTAACGAGAATCTAGCATTTGACTTAAATTGAGTTCTCTGCAGTAAATTAGAATCTAGGGGCCTGTAAATTAACCCAAAACTTAGTTGCTCATGGTATATAGTATTATACAAGTACAAGTGTGCAGCTGGCCTCATAGACCAGTACATTTATACAGTTCTTTTGTTTCATGTTATTTAAGAGCTTGCCTCTAATTTTATGTTTGTGCTTCTGACTTCTATCAAATTAAAGGCCATGGCTGGGAGTACTGTTTTTCATAAGGCTGTCTTTTCTCTTACAAGAAAAATTGCTATTGCACTTAGGCTTTTTGGTAATTACTCTGAACAACTTTAATATAAATTTTGATGTATTTGAAAAGTGCACTAAAGAAAGAATGAATTGTTTATCTGAATGGGTACAACAGGGCCTTAAAAAGAGTAATTATTCTAAACTTATTTAAAGGATCCTATAAAGCAGGATTTAAGGTTTTAAAAATGTGATAATGTCCTACCTCCAGATGATATTATTAAATTAGGTTTCAATATCTCTTTAAAGAATGTACTATAATTGATTTAATAATAAGCACTTATATAAGTTTAATAGTCCAAATATATCCAAAAATTAATGAAGGTGAATTTGTTCTAATGAAGATTTTTATGCTCTATAATATGTCAATCTTAAAAGCAAAACCTTCCTAAATAATCTAGGTATTATATAAAATGTTTCATTTAATAAAAGGAGGCAATTTCCAAAACCTTTAGATAACTTACTGATATTAAATTGAGTTAATATCCAAGTTTTTACTCTTTTTATGCCCCATAGAAATATCTTTATATATGTCTGCTAATAACTATGTTCATTATTGTCACTTAAAAGGTTGCACAAAAGACAAAGTTTAAAAGGTTTATAAAAAATGGGAATTTATTTGATATAATCAAAGTTTTTATATGTCTGGCTAAAATTTGATGAGTTCATTTATGAGATTTTTAAGCTCTTTTAATATCAAATAACATATAAAGCAAAGAATTGAGTTTCTTGTTAAAATAAAATTTTCTTTGATTACTAGGCTGAAGAGTTAATTAATTAATTTATTTTTTATATAATCTGCCTTAGAGACAAGGGTTTGACCTCTCATTAGAATAAGATTCCTAGGTCCAAACAAAGCTGCATGGTTTTGAAAAAACTAAGGTTTTTGCCTTTAAAATCTTTGATTTAAATAATTGAAGTATTGCTTCTTGCTGATCTGCAATAACCTCCTGACACTTTTGAAACTTCATAGAAAACCACAAAGGATTCATTTCTGTTTCATAAAGAGAAAAATGCTAAAAAGTTTATTTGATGTGTTATGAATTACATAAAACATTGTAAAATCAGGAAATGTACTTTTTTTAAAGTTAAAATATATATGTCAGTAATATTTGCCTAATACTAAACAATGAGCTAATGGTATATGTCATAATTTTATTGTTTCAATTGCTAAATTGGTTTCAGCTTTGTTTCTTTTAAATCTAATGTCATCAAAGCCAATGGTTTTAATTAGGAAATTCACACTGTTTATCCATAAAGTTTTTATTACCATTCTAATATTTAGCCTAATATATTCTTAATATATCCTGACTATATAACACTAGGATCCCTGGTTGCACAGTGGTTAAAGAACTCAGCTGCTAACTAAAAGGTAAGCAGTTGAAATCCAATAGCTACTCCCTGGAAACTCCATGGGGCAGTTCTACTCTGTCCTATAGGGTCACTATGAGTTGGAATTGACTTGACAACGGGTTTGGTTTGGTTTTTATATAGTTCTATGTTTCAAGATTATTATATATTATATCTGAAGCTCTTTAGAAATAAGGTTAATTATTATGTTTAGAGATATTTTTGTCTAAAGATTTTATTTGACTTTGCATTACTTTAGGAGTTAATTCCCATCAGCTCTTTTCACTTTTAAGAATTATTGTTTTAATGTTATCCACAGCCATTTTTAAGTCTGTCATTCACAGATAAATTTTACCTTGCTGATTAACTGAAAATGCCAAAAAAGGACTCTATCAAACTTATAAAAGAGAATATAATGTTTCAAAAATGGATCAAATTGGACTAAATCAATATTTTTTAAACTCTTGTGTAGAAACTGACAAAATTTTTCAAGTTTCTGGTGATCCAGAATAGCATGGAATGAAGATTAACTACATGCAACCAAGGAAAAAAAAAAGAATTGCCATAAGGTTTTTATGAAAATATTGCTGATGTTCAATGTTCTAATTTCTAGATATAAGAAAACATTTTTCTTTTCCTTCTTTCCTTTTTTTTAAAGTAGTAATTGGCCATTTCAGTAACTAATAACATTATGTTGGTTACAGAATATCCTATAAATTAAAAGATGTTACGGCTCATGTCAAAATTCTGATTGAAATTATATTTGGAAGATACTATAGACTCCAAGAAATGAATACTGACATAACTGTGATGAGAGAAGTAGTTCTTCAAAACCAAATGGCCCTCCTTTATGTTACTTTATTATTTATTATTAAATATTGTCAATCCTTAATCCAATGCTCTAAGAAATGTTTTCACAGATTAAAAGAGCCTTTGACAAGCAAAAAGCAAAATACCAAAATTTGCTTGGTATTGTTCCAGTGGACTATGTTAAAAACTACATCACACACACACACAATTCTTTAAAACCTCATTGGAAAAGACTGTATGTTATTCTCCTTGTTAATATTGTGCCACTAAATTAACAGGAGTTAAGACTTGGATACACCTCTCACAATTAAAGAAGACTACGACTCCTGTTTAAATTGTCTAACCAACTAAGGGACTTAAATTCACCTGCCCGGTGGCTGTAATCAAACAACTGTGACATAAACAGAGAGCTCCACCCAAGACCGCAAAACAAGACTCCATGCAGACAGCTAATATTTTGGACTGTACTTTATAATCTTTGCTTTTCTATCTTATTTATTCTTCACCAAGCAGGCCTACCCCATGATAGAATATTTTATATGGGAACCTTTGAAGTAGTTGCTCTTTATATGATGCTTATAATTTTTAAGATTGCCTTATTTTGTCAACTAGGATTTATAGAACGATGATATTAGATTGATTATTACCTTCATTGTTATTGACCTGTATTATCATTGTAGGATTACATTTAGTTTGCATTATTACCTTATCAGAAAAATTTTCTAATTGTTGTTAATACTATCACATGAATTTATACAATTTGTTTAGAGAATGAGTCAAATTTATGCTTATTCAATCTTAGTATCTTGATTATTTTTCTGTTACTCATTGTGTTCCATCAGCCCTATGATACTAACTGAAGGAGTTTATTTTATATTAGCTATAATTTGTTGCCTTATTATTTTTCGTATATTACCTTTAGGCAGTGTTTCTATATTATGAAGCTTATAAGTATCATCAAAAACTGCTTAGGTACATTCTATATGCCCTATGATTTTACCATCCTTTTTTGATATCTTCAGGTGGCTACCTAATAGTGTGGGTTCTTGGTAACAATCTCTGTTGCAAACTGAGTTAACTATATTAATGATAATATTCATTATGCATGGAAATTATATCAACAATACATTTAGAAACCGAATACTAGAGAAGCCTCATGACTTAGATTAACCATTTCAAAGTAGGTCAGATTTTTCCTCCCATGTGGCCATGCCCTATCCATTCCCCATACCAAGATTACTGAAGACGGCTACTAAGCCATAGCATGGTGAACTAACCAGAGCTGCCCAGGAACCAAGGTACCAGTGGTCCCAGACTATGGGAAAGAAAGGGGCTTACCATGAGAAACAAGAAAGGCATAAACTACAAAAGTTCAGCTGCCATTTGGGAGCAGATACTGAGAAACCCATGCAGAAGAGAGTATGCCCATAAATGTTCAAAAGATGTTCTTTGAAATCCTTATCAAAAGAAAGGCATAATTCGGGAAATAAAATCAAAAGAAGCTTCTGATCTAAAATAAAATGGCCGAACTAATGCTAAAAGCTCAGTGTGTAACATTTCACACAGATTCAAACTCTGTTGCTTAGGAACCAACTCTATTATTAAGGCTTTGTGGTCAGGCTAAGACTGTGAATCAATAACCAAACCTTATCGAAAACTCCTTGTTAGATCTCTCCAAGAGATCTTATGCTCTGGGCAATGTGATACTTAACAACCTGTTCCCAACAGTGGCCATTATGCCATCATCATGCCATTGTTTGTGACCGGTCATGAGACACCCCCCACAAACACACATTTTGTAATTATGTCTTTTAGTAAATTAATGTATGTTAGTTGTATCAACATAACCACTAATGTTAAAGGTCATGCTTTTCCTTGTCCCACCTTTGATTGACCTCAATCACTGTAAAACAATCAGAATATTATGTTTGTAATTTCTCATACGGCAGTATAACTATAGTTGATTTGTACCCCTCCCTTTGGAATCCATGAGCTTCAGACTCTGAGGTTTTCATGATTCCCTCATTCAAGTGATATATTGGCTTCAATAAATCTCTTTGGTTTTACCCTAATATAGGTAGAGAGTCTTTTCTCTACAACAGTTTAACAAAGCTCACTACAAACAACCAAAGAATGTTCTCAGAGAACGAAGCATCAACAGTGCTAAAATAATATGATAAAAATGAAATACATACATATTAAAAGGGCACAAGTGTATGAGGGTATCATTAATTGGAGTCAATCATAGAAAGCTTTGTAAAAATAACTTCTCTGTTGAATTGTGAGGAGAAGTGGAATAGAACAAAATTTGGAAAAAAATAGATTCAAACAAGGTCCATTCCAGCAGAAGGGAGTATGGAAAGGTCAGCTAATAGATGAGTGTGACAGTTTGGAGAAACGTACTGTTCATCAAGGTGTCCTGCTTTTACTATGCCGGGTTTTTATTCTTTGAATTTCCTTAAAGTGAAAAATTATGTTTTTTGAGAAAAAATGACTCATTGTTCCAAGTGCTATCTTTTTGTAATTGTTGTTTGTTTACTCTACAACTTTAATACTGAGTCTTGGACATAAAAGTACAAAATTAAATTACAAATTTTAGGTGTCTATTACTACTATTTTCTCTTCTTTCCAAATACTTAATGGATGATTCCAAATTTCCTCTACTTTGCCTTCTCTCACAAGTTCTTATGAAAGTGATCTCTTCAATACAGGATCCCTTGCAAAATTTGATTATGTTTTAAAATATTGACATTTGTTATTTGGTACTTTCTGAAAAGCACTCTATATCAGTGTTTCTCAAAATTGAATGCGTATAAGAATGGTTTGGGGATCTCCTTACAATGCAGATTCTGATTCAGTAGGTCTATGGTGGAGTCTGAGTTTCTGCATTTCTATCAAGCTTCCAGGTGATGCTCAGGCTGTTGGTCTCTGGACTATACTTTGATAACCAAATTCTACATTTTAACATGTCATTAACTTAATATATATAAGATGTATTGCTAACAAAGGCCATACAATAAGTTAGGTTTAAAAATACTTTCTAATCTAGAGTGTATTCCAAACTTGCCTGTTAAGACTATCTCTGGACTCCTGAGAAATAAAAATGACATACATTTCCAGACTGCTACTACAGAAATTACAATTCGCAAGAGTACAGGAGATACTTATCAGGCAATTTTGAGAAACTCAAGTCATTTATTAACAATGTTAGGCTTCTGGTTTCTGCTCCATCATGTAAAGAGTTTCAAGTCATCACTCCCATCCTAACAACAAGAATAAAAGCTGAACAAATGAAAAAACAATAGCTCTTAGATTTACCTGAGAATTGAAGTCACAAGGTAAGCAACTGCCCTGAAAACTTGAGAGAGAGGCAGGTACAGAGAATTACATCTCACCTGGAGCAGAAGCCCAGACGCAGAAATCCTCTGCTGGAGTTTAAACTGTAATTGACGAGTTGCTGGAAGTGTCGTGTGGGATAGCTAGAGAGATAAAAACTCTGGGAACAGGGGCCATGTTAATACAGCCTCCATACTTCTCGGAGTTTTATCTCCAGGAGCCCCACCAGCTTCTCACTGTGAAAACTGGAGGAGAATCTCCTGCTGTTTCCAGAAGGAAGAGGGGAAAAGTAAAAGCAACCATTTTGAAATATGCCCAAAGCATTCCATTTCACTGAACAAAGGTTTGCCCTCAAGAAAAACTATTTTACCAGAGCCTAACCAATGTAGGTTTTACCAGAACCTAACCAATATAGAAGGAGCGCTGGCGGAGTGGTGGTGAAGTGCTCTGCTGCTAACTGAAAGATCAGCAGTTTGAACCCACCAGCCATTCTGTAGGAGAAAGATGTGGCAGTCTGCTTCCATAAAGATTACAGCCTTGGAAACCCTGTGGGACAGTTCTACTCTGTCCTATAGGGTCACTATGAGTCAGAATCGATTTGACAGCAGTGAGAACCAGAATGGGGGAAGGAAAAGAATTAACTACAACTCTCTCTACCCTTCAACATGGGAGAAGAAAAATACCCAACTCCAGACCCCGCCCTCTCACCTTACTGTTTCACCTAAGGAGGCGGTGGTGAGGCTGAGAAGCACTTGTGAAGGTCACAGACCAGTAAGAGAGGTTCATTAAAAGACTGAGACCTAACCATAAGATATAGAACACTTTTTCTCCCCCTCCCAATTTACCACAACATCAAAAATATTCTTGTATAATGACAGGGAGTTACAATTGAAAGAACTGCAAGTTTCATACCCTGTTTAAGGAGGAGTTTCTAGGGAAACTCAAAGACAACAGGGGGGACAGAAGCAAGGACGCTAGAGGAAATTTTAGGCTCTGACACCTACAACTCCAACATTCAGTAAACACAGCCTAAGTCCTACTCAGATAGACATAGAACCTCACACTAAATTCTATTTAACTCAGTTCCTTTTATGTGGTACATCATGTCTGGATTTCAATTTTAAAAATTAAAAGGCAAATTAAAGACAAAAAACACACTGTGAAGGGACAGAGCATTAGTACCAGATTCAGATATGGCAGAAATTTTGTAATTATGATCCCAGGAATTTAAAATAACTATGATTAATATCCACCACCTGTCAGTTTGTTCCACTGTGGTAGCTTGAATGTTGCTATGATGGATGCTACATTACCAGTATTTCAAATTCCAGCAGGGCCACCCAGGGTGGACAGGTTTCAGCAGAGCTTCTAGACTAAGACAGACTAGGAAGAAGGGTTTGGTGATCAACTTCTGAAAATTAGCCAATGAAGATCCTACGGATCACAAATGTCCCATCCCATTGTGCATGGAGTCACCGGGAGTCAAGGGACAACTTGACAGAAGCTAACAACAACAATATTATAAGTAAAAAAAATAAAAATATATGTGATCCATACCTATATCTATATATCTATACTTACAAAAGCTACTGTATCTATCAATCATTTGCCTATATGAATTACTTAGGAGTTTAGTGTAATAATGTTGACAACTTACTCTCAAATAGTTTAGCCAAAAATTATATATAGATATAGATATAAACATATACAAACACACACTCACATATATATACACATACAAATATATGCATCACATGTATGTGTGTAAATATATACGTATGTTTACAAATAAAGATATTTATAAATACATAATACATATTCTATAGACTATATTAGCATTTGTTACAGAATAGTGTATATATACATATATAAATATGTACAGACACACACACACACACACATATACGTAACCCAATTACTATCGAGTCAATTCTGACTCATGGGAATGCCATGTGATTCAGAGTAGAACTGTGCTCCATAGGACTTTCACTGGATGATATTTTGGAAGTAGATCTCCAGGCCTTTCTTGAGTGCCTCTGGGTAGACTTGAACCTACAAACTTTTGGTTAGCAGCTAAGCTCATTAACTGTGTACACTACCTCGGGACTCTCTCTCTATACACACACACACACACACACACACACATAAACATAAATATATATATAATATTGTATTAGTGATGTATTTTTTCTATCAGTATTATTATCATAGTTTTAGTGTCTTACGATAAGAAAAAAATTCTAAGATACATAGACACTTTGCAATTTTTAAGCTTAGTATGTGGTTGTTCTTGTAAATAAAGACTGATCATTTGGAAAGAGGATATATAATCTCTTTTTAGATTACAGATTTTTATTTATATCAGCGGGAATCAACTCGATGTCAATAGGTTCACACATTTACTTATTTTTGTCCAACTACTCTGTTACAAATTGACAGAGATGAATTGAAATCTACTTTTACAATATGTTTCTCTTGATTTTTCTTTGTATTACCTATATCATTTTCTTAAAGATTGATAAGGCTATGCTATTAGCACATAAATAATTAGGGCTATGATATCTTTCGAGGAGCCTTGGTTGTGCAATGGCTAAGTACTTGGCTGTTCACTGAAACGTTGACAGCTCAAACCCACCAGCAGCTCAGCAAGAGAAAGATGTGGCAGTCTGCTTCTGTAAAGATTACAGCCTTGGAAAGGCCATGGGACAGTTTTGCCCTGTCCTATAGGGTTGCTACAAGTAGGAATCAACTCATCGGCAACAGGTGTAATATCTTTATTGTGAACTGAATCCCATTATGTAATGAAATGTCCTTTGATGTCTTGTTTAATTTACCTTATCTAAAATTAAAAATATCAACTGACTTAATCAGTTTTTAATTAATTAAATTTTTTTATTCTTAAATTTTATTGGGCTATTTTTGCCCATCTATATATTTTCAAACTTTCTGAATCATTTTAATTTCTCTATATGTCATAATTGGGTTTTTCTATGTCATGCAATTTGAAAGTTTTTATTTTTATTAGGGAGATTTAGCCCATTTAAATATAATGCTATAACACATATGATTAACATTTAATATCTCATGATATTGTATATCCTGCTTTTTTTTTTTTTTAATAGGTTTAAAATATATTTTAAAATACAGTCTCCTTTCTTTGCTTTTTGGGGAGAGTATATATTTCTCCTGATAATTGAGAAAGTTTGCAGTTTGATCGCAGTGATTATCCTTTTTTTCCATTGTTTAAAAACTTTGTGTTTTAGGTGAAAGCTTACAGCACATATTAGTTTCTCATCCAAAAATTTATACACAAATTCTTATGTGACATTGGTTGCAATTCCTGCAAAGTGTCAGCAGTCTCCCCATTTCCCTTTCCACCTTAGGTTCTCTGCTTCCATTCCTCCAATTTTCCTGTCCTTTCCTGTCTTCTCGTCTTTGCTTTAGGTGTTTCCCATTTGGTCTTGTATACTTGACTGAACTAAGAAGTATGTTCCTCACATGTGTTATTTTTTGTTTCATAGTCCTCTCTCATCTTTGGCTGAAAGGTGGGCTTTAGGAGTGGCTTCAGTTCTGAGTTAGCAGGATGTCCAGGAGCCATAGTCTTAGGGGTGCCTCTAGGTTCTGTCAGACCAGTAAGTCTGGTCTTTTTGTGTGTGTGAGTGTGAATTTGAATTTTGTTCTACATTTTTCTCCCGCTCTGTCCAGGACCCTTTATTGTGATCCCTGTCAGAATGGTCAGTGGTGGTAGCCAGGCACCATCTAGTTCTTCTGGTCTCAGGCTGGTGGAGGCTGTGATATATGTGGTTCATTAGTCCTTTGGACTAACATTTTCTTTGTGTCTTTGGTTTTCTTCACTCTCATTTGCTCCGAAAGTGATGGAACCAGTAAATGTATCTTAGATGGCCATGCCCAAGCTTTTAAGACCAAGAGGCTATTTATCAAGGTAGGATGAAAAACGTTTTCTTTATGAACTATGTTATGCCAATTGACCTAGACGCCCCCCAAGACCATAGTCCCCAGCCCTCAGCCCCGGTAACTTAGTCCCTCAAGATGTTTGGATGTGTCTAGGGAACTTCTATGACTTTGTCTTGATCAAGTTGTGCTGACTTCCGCTATATTGTGTGGTTGTTTTTCCCTTCACTGAAGTTAACACTTGCCTACTATCTAGTTGGTGATTTCCTTTCCCCGCCACTCCCCTCCCTCATACCATCAAACATTGTTTTTTTCTGTGCCTATACCTTTTCTTGGGTTTTTATATTAGAGGTCTCATAACAATATTTTTCCTTTTGTGATTGACTTATTTCACTCAGCATAATGTCCTCCAGATTCTTTCATGTAGTGAGATGTTTCACGGATTCATCATTGTTCTTTATCTTTTCGTAGTATTCCATTGTGCATATGTACCATAATTTGTTTATCCATTCATCTATTGATGGGCCCTTAGATTATTTCCATCTTTTTGCTGTTGTGTATAATGCTACAATGAACATGGGTGTGCATATGTCTATTTGTGTGACGGCTCTTATTTCTCTAGGATATATTCCTAGAAGTGCGATTGATAGATCGTATGGTATTTCTATTTCTAGCTTTTTAAGGAGGGGTCATATCATTTTCAGAGTGATTATCTTTATAACTATAATTTTATATAATTTCCTTATAGTGGGATATTAATCATCCCTGGTATCCACACCCTGGGTGGTCCACTGTCATGTTGACTCTAGAAGTGGCTGTGTGACTTATTCGGCCACTGAGACATCAACAAACATGAAGTAATCAGAGGGTTGAAGAACAATTATGCATCAGTGTATGCCCTCTTCTTTTGTATGAAACTAATGTGTCAGGAAGTTCAGGGTAGCTTAATGGAGGACAAGCCATGTGGAGGAGCTAATTGAAGATGCATAACAGACCTGATTAAGACTAGGAGATGAACTGCCTATTTCATCCCAGCTTAAATGGTTGACTCACAAATTTGTGAGTAAATGAACGAGTCATTGTTTTAAAACACTAAATTGTTGAGTGGTTGGCTATGCAGTAATGGATAAATAATACAATTTATAAGTTTTTATTTCTTAGATAATATTTATTAATTCCTTATCAGGAGAAAAAAATAGTACATATCATTTCCTTCCCCTCTTGTTTCTCTTGATCACCAAAAGCTAATTATTTTGATTTTCTTAGTGTTCACCTTTACTACCAAGAGTATTTACACCTGTTAATATTGTGTGTCTGAGTTCTCAGTTAGCTCTCCTCTTCTGCTTCTTTCAATCAAATAAGGTCCAAGTGAGCTCCTGCCACCTGACCCTGCAACCTGTTTGAGATCAGTAGAGTGCCTGGGTAGTGCAAACAGTTAATATACTTGGCTACTAACCGAAAGGTTGGAGGTTCAAGCCCACCCAGAAGCACCTTGGAAGAATGGCCTGTCAATCTATTTCTGAAACATCAGGTATTGAAAACCCTATGAAGCACAGTTCTACTCTGACACACATGGGGTTGTCATGAGTCTGAATCAACTCAACAGCAATTGTTTTTTTGTTTGTTTTGTTTTGTTCTTAGCAATGATGAATGCAATATATAATCAAGATATCACAATCTTGTCCCCTCTGCTTCCATCTATGCGTACCCAACAGTGTTTTCATTTCATAGCCCTTTAATCTGCTTTATAGTTTGCGATTTTAGCTGTCTTATAGTTTAAGAAAATAGAGTTTGCATTTCTGTTTGCCATCTATGTTGTTTTTGAATGTATTATTAATCACATTTTTTTATTAAAGTTTTCAATAGTCTAAAAAAGTAGGTCTGAATAGCTACTGAAGAAATTGGGTAAAAATAAAATTGCCACGATTTTAACTCTGAAAAAATAAAATATAAAGAAAAAGGTGTTCTTCTCTTGCATAGTATTTTTTGGTTTGAATCTTTGCTCTTTATTTTTATTGTATGTAGTTCCTTAAAATTAGTAAAGTTAATTTAATTATTTATGCTTACTTTGTTACATGCTTTTGTATTTCTCCCACATTGCACATGTTTTCTTAGCAGGCTGGTCTAAAGTTTCCTCTGTCCCTTAGCAGGTCTCACCTAGTCTGGCATAGCTCTATTTCTTCTAATGGCAATCCAAAAGATCTTGTACTGTTGCTGTACATCTATGCCCAGAGTTCCCAAAACTTGACTTTGCTTTTTCTTCTTCACAGCCCAAACAAAAGTCAGGACAATAGTAGAAAGAATGTCTACTGTAATGGAGTCAAAGTGTCAGCACCCTTGCAACCATGGCTCCTGTAAACATCAGGGAAGAGCCATTTTCAGGTTATTAGCCAGAGTCCTGTTGTGGTTCTGTTCAATGGTAAATATGTGTACCCATTTACACTCGCAAAGTCTTTCATGAAATTGACACAAATGGAAGTGTAAGCACATAATGATCAGTCACTGTAGGTATTAAATAGACACTTTATTCACATAAACAGAAGACTAGTGTAGACAATACAATTGTAGACAGCCTTTAGTCAATAAACGTGCTGACTTATATTTATTAAACATCTTCATAGTTAATCTGAATTCGGTATTTCCACTTGGCATCTGTGTATAAAGCAGCCATTTAACCTCTATGGTGAGCTGGATTTCCATCACCATAGTGAGCCAATGTGTGTTAAGGGCCTACCAAGGGAAACTCTAGACATATTAGTTTCTTCTCACAGTAAGATCATAACTTTTGAAATGAGAGTCTGTGTGTGTGTGCGTGTGTGTGTGTGTTTTAATCAAACACTATTTCTCTCATCCTGATGCTTTCAATGGGCCCAGTCCCATTCAGGCACTGTTCTAGATTCTGATACACAGCCTTGAAAAACACAAACATGATCTCTGCCCTAGTGGAGCTTACAGTCTCTAAGAAAGTTTACCGATGAACATTCAACCACACGTGTAATGTTATAGATTAAAAAGCACATAATGTTAGATGATAATTTCAAAAATAATCTGAATTGCCTGTGTTTCTCTACTCAACCCAGTATTCTTCTTTTGTTTCCTCCTGTTTCTCCCACATCCAAGTTTGTCTCAAGACTTCTTGTCCCTCAGCCTTCTTTATTTGATTGGTCACTGGTGTGGCTTTCTTGACTTAATCAAAGGATGTCCTTCATGTTTTCCCTGCCTGTCCCCATACACCACAACCACTTTCCACTCACCTAATCCCTCAGATTACAGGTTCCCACCACAAGCTACAAGAGTTTGTGATGGCAGTGGTGGAGTTTTAGAATGCATATATGAAATTATAGAAGCTGAAATGAGAATATCTCAGTGTTAGAGTTAGAGGGACACGTAAGTGTTTCTAAGAAAGGGAAGAGGACTTGGAAAAATGACTAAGTTTTGGATAAACAGGGAGAAAAATCTTTTCTGTCCAAAACTTTCCTGAGCAAATTTATGGAGACAGGATAGCACAAAGCATGCTTGTAAGAAGGAGAGTGGATAAACTAGTTTCTTGGAGTAGGGTCTCATGTAAAAGATTAAAGAAAGTTAAACTGCAGATGGATCTGCTAGGAGGTACAGTTAATGTAGTTGGCTTCTAACTAAAAGATTGGAGGTTTGACTCTACCCAGAGGCACCTTGGAAGAAAGGCCTAGCTAGCTACTTCCCAAAAAACCCACCATTGCAAACTCTATGAAGCACAGTTCTACTCTGACACATATGGGGTTGCCATGAGTCAGAGCCAGCTTGACGGCAACTGTTTCCTGGTTAAACTGCAAATAAGAGATAAAAAAAAGAATAAAAGTAATTCATATAAATTTCTTTTTCACTGCCTGACATGATATCCTAAGTGTGTGTGCACATATGTACATGAGAAAAAAAAGGGAAAACACATAAAGATTTTGACGAAATTGTTGCCATCAGTAAAACGTTCTGCAAATCTTCTTACTATTAGGAGACTGGAGGACCTCCCAAAACTATTGCCCTAAGACATCCTTCAAACGTGGAACTGCAGCTATTCCCGGAGGCCACCTTTCAGCGAAATGGTAGACTGATCTATAAAATAAACAATAACACTTGTAAAGAATGTGCTCCATAGAACAGTCAACTATAGGAGACCAAAAGGGCAACATTTGCCCAAAGGCAAAGAAGAGAAGGCAGAGGGGGGCAGGGAGACTGGAAGAATGGAAACAAGGAACCCAGGTGGATATGGGGAAAGTATTGACACATTGCAGGGATTGCACTCAATGTCATGGAATAATTTGTATACAATTATTGAATGCAAAATGAATTTGCTGTGTAACTTTTACCTTAAGCACAATAAAATGTGCAAAAAATAATAATGCATGAAAAAAAGAAATCTTCTTACTTATTAGATTGACTAATTATTCTTGCCTCTTCAGCCTAAGATAAAACTTAAAATCAAGCAGACCTATGACGAATATTAAATTGCCGTAAAAAGTTATTTAATTAATTTCTACATTACATTTACTTTAATAGTTTATTTAAGAATTACTTTAAATATCTACAACAGGGAGAAATTTTTTTTTAAATAAACTATGATAAGAGTAGAAAATAACACATTTTGTAGCTGGCATAATATTTTCTAGTGTTTTTTACAAGCATATTAATTTTTTCTGTGTGAAAATTAATCTCCTCATTATAATCAAAGCTCTTTGATTATCTCTGCCCTCGGCAGATGTTCCTCAATGTTTACAAGACAATCCTTCTAAATTTTTAAATTATTTTATTTTATTACTTTTTTTTTTTATATTTTATTGTACTTCAGGTGAAGACTTACAGAACAAATAGTTTCTCATGAGGCAGTAGTACACATGTTGTTTTATGACATTGGTTAACAACCCCACAACATATTAACCCTCTAACTTCTCAACCTTTTTTTTTTTTGTGAAAAAACACATAGCCAATGACACACCATCTCAAAAATTTCTACATGCACAGTTCAGTGACATTGACTACGCTCTTCCAATTGTGCTGTTATTCTCACTTAAGATGAAGGCTTACAGAACAAAATAGTTTCGCATTTAACAGTTACTACAAATGTTGCCGTGTGACAATGGTTAACAATCTCACAACACATCAACAATATCCTTTGTCAACCTTGGGTTCCCTATCACCAGCTTCCATGTCCCCTTCTGGCCCTTGTCACTGGACTCCTCTACCTCGTTAGTCTCATTTGGTTTTACGGGGCTGTCCACTCCTAGGCTGAACAGTGAACCTCGGAGGTAGCGTCACCAGAGCTAAAAGGGTGTCTGGGGGCCATACTCTCAAGGATTATCCAGTCTTTTTTTGTGAGTTAGAATTATGCTCTACATCCTTCTCCAGCTCTGTCCAGAACCCTCTGTTGTGATCCTGGTCAGAGCAGTCAGTGGTGGTA
>NW_004444139.1:3281541-3288866 GCF_000243295.1 Trichechus manatus latirostris | reverse complement strand
GTCAGTAATCAGTGCAGGGCAGGTTCCAGTAGGCCATGCCTGTGCTGCTTGGTGGTGTGATGTCAAGCGCATGGTGCAGGTAGGCAGGATACAGTGGGGTGATTGTTATGTGTGGAGCTGAGATGGATATGGTAGAGAGGAGAGAGGAACAGGAGCCAAAAACATACAAACAAACAAAAAATAATGCTAAGGGAGCTTGCTGTTGGAATGGAGAGATGAGAGACTATGAAATGGAGAGAAACAGAAAGCAAAAGAGGAAGAAAAGAAGAGAATGAATAAATAAAAATCAGAAAGGTTAAAGAACTGCAAAGTTCCCAGGGATCCCACCGATGCAGCTATGAGGTCTGGGGAAGTCGCTCTCAGGTGTTGCAATACAGCCTGGGTAGAAGGCATAGAGGTATACAACGCCTGGTATTCAGGGATCAGAAAGAAAAGAAAGATATACAGCGGCAAGAAACTGAGCAATGAAGAAAGACAAAAAGGGAAAAAGAGGGAAAAGAAAACAAAACAAATTTAAAAAAAAAACAACAACAAGAAAGTCCCCCCCCATAAAAACAGAAAAAAAAAACAACAAAAAAAGAAATTCTCTCAGGGATCCCTCTGCACATCTGTGGAAGCTGAAGGGGAGTTCCTTGCCACGCAGCTCCGCCTGGCCAGAAAAGGCTCCCAACTCAAGAAAAGGAAAAGAAAACAAACAAACAGTTCAAAATGAACAAACGAACAAAAGCTCCTGGATCCCACCAGCATGGTAGCCCAGACCGGGAAGCAGCTCCACACTCAAATGGCGCTCCGCAGCCCCTCAGGAAGAAGCAAAGATGGCATACTGAGCCAGGCACTGGAGCGAAAGGAGGGGGAGGTGGTGAGAGGCAAGCAAGAAATCCTAAGAAGCAGAAAAAAAAAAAAGCAACACCAGCAGCCAACAAATGGCACTCAGAGAGCCAGCTAGTGTGGGCTGGTGTTTCTAGACAAGAGACTGTGTCCACGGGAAGCAGAGGGGGCTGAGTGTGGGTGAAGGAGGGTAGAGAGTGGGAAAGTGTATATCACAAATTGCCGGTGCTCTGCAGCCCCTCAGGAAGAAGCAAAGATGGCGCATGGATCCAGGCACTGGAGTGAAAGGAGGGGGAGGTAGCGAGAGGCAAGTCAGAAATCAAAAGAAGCAGAAAGAAAAAAGCAACACTAGCAGCCAACAAATGGCACTCAGAGAGCCAGCTAGTGCGGGCTGGTGTTTCTAGACAAGAGACTGTGTCCGCAGGAAGCGGAGGGGGCTGAGTATGGGTGAAGAAGGGTAGAAAGTGGGAAAGAGTATATCACAAATTGCCGGCTCTCTGCAGCCCCTCAGGAAGAAGCTAAGATGGCGCACGGAGCGAGGCACTCTAGCGAAAGGAGGGGGAGATGGCGAGAGGCAAGGAAGAAATCAAAAGAAGTGGAAAAAAGCAACACCAGCAGCCAAAAAATGGCAGCCAGAGAGCCGCCCGCTTGGGTGTGTGGAATCCAAGCAGCCGGTGCTTCCCGGTCAAGAGACCGTGGCCTCAGGAATCAGAGGAGGCCAGGCCGGGGCAAAGAGGGGTGGGGGGTGGGAAAGCGCACGTGAATCTCTCCTCGCTCTCTGTTCTCTGTCAGTTTTCTCACTCCATTTGGTGCTTGGCTGAGTTCTTTATCTCTTCATTTGATGTTTTAGGGTTTCAGGATTGTTGTATTCTCTGTTCTGCTTAGTTTTTCGGATCTTTGCTGTGGAGGGACGGCGTGATGCTTCTACCTAGAGCGCCATTTTGCCGGAACTCTCCTAAATTTATTTAAAAAATATACTATACAAAGAACAAGAAGAATAATTCTTATCATAAGATGTTATATATTATGGAAGGAAAGATGATCTTCCAAGTAAGTGCTGGAGGCATTATCCTGTATTTTGAAATTCAAGGACAACATTTATACTATAATTTATATATATCTATATATATATATAGATAGATAGACAGATAGATATAGCTTGTTTGGATGCCCGAAATTTCAACCATTATATTTTGCTTTCTATGCACAAATGAGTCTCTTTTAAAATGAAATCTCTCATGGAGCGATAAGAAATCAAACTCTTATCACCTGCTAACACCTTTATGTCAACTAGGGAAAATGGTGTAAATGAGAGAAGAGAATCAAGCTTATCATAAAGGAAGAATTAAAGGCTTCCAATTTAGATCAAGATGGCAAATTATGGCTACTCCCTCATGCGAAGCCTGGAGACTCTAGAAAGATTCGGGGCTTCAGAATGGATGCAGGGTGAAACAAAACTTAGAGAAATACTTGGCACGCTGAAGATGGTTGAATCTCAACATAAAGAATAAATGAAGTGTGGCAGAAGGACAAAGCTAGTGGCCAAAATGCCAGAGCAGGGCCATAGCTCAGCTGGGTTAGGAAACTGGTAGATGTTTGTGGCCACAACCTTTGTCTTCTGACAGAGCATTCTGGACAGGAGATGGCTGAAGCCTCTCCTATTGTATGTGAAAACTTTGGTTGCTGTTGCTGGCCAGGGGAAAATCTCACAACTGTGTGAGTCCCACAAACAGGTCCATGAATGTGCAGTCTGCTGAAGACCTGACTTGTCTCTGGCTAGAGAGCAGTAGTGCCACCTAGAGGCAGGAGGATAATGCCAGAATCTGGAATAGAAACAAACTGGTGTAAATGGATCAGCTAGTGTATATCTATACCCTTCCCCCTTGGACCAAGCAATTGAAACTAAGGGTGAGTATCGTCAGACAGGAGAAATGGCTCGGGATGTGGGAGGAAGATTCCCTAGGACCAAGAAATGCTGCGAAAAATTAGGTGTCTGAGCCCAGACTACAGTACTTAGTCCACTTATCGGTCTTGCTTTCCAGCCCCTAACTTTACCAAGAGGAGGACAAGTCTAGACAACTTACCATGTCAAGAGGATAAACCTGAGCTTGGAGCAAAACAGTCATAACTTATTGATGAAGCTCAAACACCATGAAAGAAAGATAAAAAGAGAACTATCTACAACAGTGGAGGCAAGTAAAATGCAGCAGTTTGAAGAGAGACTTAAGACAAGCATTATTAACATTTCAGAAATATGAAAGAGAAATTTGTAAACATGAAGTAAGGACAAGCTTTTGTGAATAAGACACAATTGGTGATATTGGATATGAAAAGTAATTTTCAAAAGAACTCATGGATTCCAACTGGTTGCCTCTCTTGCAGCACTAACCCATGGAATTATTATTTCCAGCTTTCCAGTGGTGTGTGATTCCAGTAGGACCTGTGTGGTTCTCAAAAAGCATAAATCCTAGGATAAGTAATACATGTTGTCTTCCTGGCCACAGTGATTGATTTGTGTGTTAGCATGTAACCTAAGATGGCTAAATCAAAGTACTGTCAGGATTCCTTCAGGGACTTGTGGGACACAGATGTATCTAGATTGCTATGGATGATGTCATATGAGGCCAAAACTAGTTTGCCTACCATGACTTATTTTTCTACCATGACAGAGGTCTGACTTCAGAAGGCTGACCAAAGGCAACCTGAACATGAAGTCTACATGTGAAGATCAGAGCTGAGCTCTGTTTATACTACAGCTGAAGAGTTACATTTTGGTTACATATGCTACTACATTCCTTTTAATCTTATAACCCATTGCTAGCGAGTTGATTCCAACTCATAGTGAGCCTATAGGACAGAGTAGAACTGCCCTATAGGGTTTTCAAGGAGAGGCTGGAGAATTCGAACTGCTGACCTTTTGGTTAGCAGTCGAGCTCTTAGCCACTAAGCTACCAGGGCTCCCCTTTTAATTTTAGGACAGTATACTTTGCTTTTTTTTTTTTAATACTTGCAAATAAAAGCACTCAAGCTGATAATAATGAATGACATTATAAAATAAATGTATTCAGAAAACAAATTATTGAGCAGAAAAATTGGGATTAATGAGGCTTCCCCAAAACAGCATAATGAGTTAAAGAATGGAAAATATAAAACATAAGCTAACAAAAATATAAAAACAGAAGTGCCAATCTGCCTAAAGAGGAGAGGAAATAGGGATGAGAAAATGATAATATGTAAAGAAATAACAACATACATGTTTAAAAATGATACCAGATTTCAGTTAGAAGGGCTGATAGAATGCCAAGTTTTCATGAGAAATGATGTAGCCCCTAAAAAAATCATACAAGGTCCCAGAGAGTGTATCAGACAGACACTTTCTCTGATAAAAATTGTAGGGAAGTGTTATAGTAATATATGAAATGATTCCACGAGAAAACGTAATGAATGAGAAGAAAAAGTAGGCAAAAAAGTCACTCTACTTTATTGAACCTGAGATGACACTGTTGAGGGATACACCATAATTTTAGGTACCACCAGGAAAGAAAAGGATTAAGCTGTGACAACAGGCTTCCCACTACACTCTTGTTCAGTTGGATACTAATTTAGGAGATACAAATATTTTTTAAAATGTGCCTTAGAACTGATGAAATGCAATTACATTATGCTTCTTGTGTTGACACTGGAAACATAAAACTCACCAGGAATAGCTGTGACAATCTCAGATTAAAACTTCAGACAAAGACAACATGATATTTGAGGGAGACTAAAGATGGGTGGGTGTTCCTGGGTTGTGCAAATGGTTAACGCACTTGGCTGTTAACCAAGAGGTTGGAGGTTCAAGTCTACTTAGAGGTGCCTCTGAAGACCTTATTCAAAACCCCATGGAGCACCGTTCTACTCTGATAAATACAGAGTCACCATAAGCCAGGGTGGACTGGACAGCAACTGGTTTTAAAGATGGATGAGTGAGTAAACATGATAAAAATACTGTTTGTTTTTCTCCTAGGAGAGTATACAGGTATTGATAATCTTTAACAATTGGAGAAAACGTGTAAACATATAGGCTTTAATAAATCAAGTGCAATTATAAAAAAGAATGTGTAAGTTCCAAATTAATACTAGAAAAGTAAAAAAAGAAAATAATCTATCCAACAATAATTGAGAAATTAAAACAAAACAAAACAAAGCATAATAATTAGAAAACATAAAGGACAATGGCATAAATAATTTCAAAGTTTTCTGTTAAAATAAAAAGGAATTGATTAACTCACATATTAAAAGGCAGATATATTGTTAAGTTTTAATAAATTAGACCCAGTAATATGTATTTTAAAACAATAAGAGAAAAGATCACAAAAAGTTGAGAGAAAGGACACAGGAAAAGATATAACCAACAAATGTTAAAATAATGCAAGTTGGTCATTTCAATATAAGAGTATTTAAATAAAAATGAAAATGTGACAAAATGAAACAGTACATAATGATTAACATAAAAATTTTACTGATAAAGTACAATAATCGTAATTATATATCATAATTATATAGCCTTGAACTATGTAACATATCACACGACAGATAGGAAAAATGGTAATATGGAAATGTAGTTGAAATTTTCATGCACACACTTCTGGAAAACACAGCATTCTCAAAATTATGCTAGATTACAGGTATTGTAAGGAGCTCTGGTGGCACAGTGATTAAGCACTGGTTGCTAACCAAAAAGTCTGCGGTTTGAACCCAACCAGCAGCTCTGCAAGAGAAAGATGTGGCAGTCTGCTTCCATATAGATTACAGCCTTGGAAATCCTATGGGGCAGTTCTACTCTGTCCCATAGGGTGACTATGAGTTGGAACAAACTTGACAGCAATGGGTTTTTTTAGTTTTAGTATAGGAGATTTGAGTAGCATGCTTAACAGGTATAATCTTGTGGATATGTTTGCAACTTTCATACCTGTCATTAAGACTCTATATTCTTTTCAAAAGCAAATGGAATAATTACAAAAATAGATATATTATTAACTAAGCCTTAAAAAAGTCTTAATCTCAACATACAAACTATCTTTTCTGACCACGATCTAACAAATTTGAATATCAATAACAAAAAAGCAGCTAAAAACATTCTCAAGTGTATAAAATTTAAAAGCATATTTCCACTTAACCAGTGGGTTCAAGGTGAAATCGTAAGGAAATTCTGAAGTGCTTAATGTCAAATGGCAGTTAAATAACTAAATATCAAGATGTTTACCTAGAAAGAAAATCATAACTTTAAATGAGCTTATCAGAAAAAAAGAAATATCAAATATGAGTGAGTTTCTTGCCTCAAGAAGTTCAATAAATGATAATCAGAAGCTTAAAGAAACAATAAAAAGAATAAAGAAATTTATTTCAAGTCCACAAAGAACAAGAAAATAATAACAATAATTACAAACATCTAATAAGATATACTTATGAAAAGATAGATTAATAAAACAAATAACAAAAAACAACACAGAGAAGTCACGAACACATACAATTAACTAATCACAAACATAGAAGAGATTTAAACATAACAGAACATTGTGAAAAATAATAAGTTAAAGCCACCTCCGGACACCATTTTAGCTCAGTAATGAAGTCATTTCTGAGGTTCACCCTTCAGCCAAAGATTAGACAGGCCCATAAAACAAAACGAGACTAAAGGGGCACACCAGCCCAAGGACGAGGACTAGAAGGCAGGAGGGGATAGGAAAGCTGGTAATGGGGAACCCCAGGTCAAGAAGGGAGAGTGTTGACATGTTGTGGGGCTGTTAACCAAAGTCGTAAAACAATATGTGTACTGTTTAATGAGAAGCTAGTTTGTTCTGTAAACCTTATCTAAAGCACAATTAAAAATAAAAAAAAGAATAACCTAAAAGCCAATAATCTATTTAACATGGATAAATATCCAGGATCAGGAAAACAGTAACTGCCAAAATTGGCACAAGAAGGGATAGAAAATATAAATAGAAAAATAATCATTAAAAACATAAAATGATCATCAACAATTCTCCCAAATTAACTAAGTGGTTTACAAGTGGGTTTCCCATTGCTTCAAAGGACAAAACCACCCTCACAAATGAGTTGTGTCAAAAACTACAATAAGAGGAAAAATTCTGTTTTTTTTAATTAAGTTAATATAACACTGATACTTAGACAATGAGATTAAAAGAAATAGAAAAATGTACACTCATTTTCCTTTCAAGCATAGAAACCTAGGAACCTACTAGAGAGAGCACCCACCCAACCCCCCCCCCACAAAAAAAAATTCTCACCCTCAAGCCATTTGCCATGTTTGGAATTTTCTGAAGCAGAAACAAAAACAACTAATCTCAAAAAATCTAAACAGGGGACTTCCGGCAAGATGGCGCTCTAGGCAGAAACACCACGCCGTCCCTCCACAACAAAGATCCGAAAAACTAAGCCAAACAGAGAATCAACAATCCTGAAACCCTAGAACATCAAATGAAGAGATAAAGAAC
>NW_004444139.1:3268139-3273012 GCF_000243295.1 Trichechus manatus latirostris | reverse complement strand
ATTAAAAAAATAAAAAAAATATAAAAAATCTAAACAACAGATTGATTTCAGGGCTAAAGACTGAGGACCTTTAGAATCTCAGTCAAAACTCAGGGAAGGTCATGCCAAGAAATAGGGCGTACTAGATGCATATATACAAATTCAAATATGAGTCTATCTAAAACTACAGCCAAATCTCAATCTAGCTCAATTGTATATTGAATGGAAGAGATGAGCCCTCATTCTACACACTTAATAGAGAAAACGATAAATCCATTTTTTTGGAGAGGTGGTAGAGGAGCATGATCTTTAGTCTTTATGATTCTTTTATTTACAATGTTTGCATATAATTAAAAATGCTGAGATATGTTAAGAGGCAAGAAAATTTGACTAATAAGCCAGAGAAAGAACAGGCACTAGGAACAGACAAAAACAGATTATCCACATTTGCAATGACTACACAAAGACTAAATATTGTAAAATGATTTGAAACAATATAAGAGAAAAGATAGACAAAATGGATACAAATATGAATGTGTCAATAGAAAATTGGGATCTATAAAGAGGAATCAAATAGTTACCCTAGAACTGCAAAACCCATGTCTGAAAGTAAAACATCACTGGATATGTGGATACAGTAGATTGGACACTGCAGAAATAAAATTAATGAACTTAAAGGTATGTCAATAAAATACGTAAAAGCAAACTTTATCACAAAGGAAAACAAGGAGTCATAAAAACTGAATTGAATGAGAGCAATATATAGAGTGTTCTGAAACTGGTTAAGAATTATTTTAAAAGCAATAATTTAACAATTCTAGAAATAAATGATCCAAAGGGAATACAAGAAATGAAGAAATATGTATTCAAGAATATCTACTAAAATTCAGTAAGAACAGTGAAAATCTGTGGTATTTGAAGCAAGAGTCTCCCCCCTTCACTACAAATAGAAATTCCATTCCAGACTGGTACAACCAAGAATACAGGAATCCCTCCCCCCACATCTCCCAGTGGGAAGATTCTGTTCCCAGGAGAGACAGGAGGTCGGCATTTCTCATCCTGCCCTCAACTTCCTTTTGCTAAGTTCTGGACAAGTGTGGCCATGAGAAGGGGATCTCTTTTTCCATCCAGCACCTACTCATGGGATGGAGGCTCTACTTTGGTCTGGCACTGCTGAGAGTACTAGAGCCCTGAGTGCCCTTACCTCAGCTCATAAGGCAGAGCTTCCTCAATGGGAGAGACTACTGTCCCTCTCCTCCACCAAGCGCTCACTCAGCTGCTCAAGTGAGGATGTCACTCAGAGAGAAGCACACCATTATCCCACTCCCAGCTCCAGAGCTGTGAGTCAGATTCTGCCTGAGGGGGAGAATTGGGAGGGAGATGGAACTAATTTTATTTGCAACAGAATGAGGGGAAGTTGGAGTCTGAGAGCACTCTCAAAAACGCTGGAGGTTGCGGTAAAAGGCGATTGAAAGAATATTGATAGATTCAATAGATATATAGTCTAAAAGCTAAGCAAGCTAGTTTGAAGGAGAGTACCAGGGAAAGACAACTTAGAAATGTTCTCCTGGGGTCAGAACAAATCTAAAACGTTGACCTCAGGTGTCTTAGCTTCTTAGTGCTTCCATGACAGAAATACTACTAGTGAGTGGCTTTAAAAAAACGTTTTCTCATGGTTCTGGAGGATAAAACTCCAAATCAGCATCTAAGCCATGTCAACTCCTTCCTATTAGGTAGTCTTGGGTGTTGCTTGATTCCTTGACTTGTAGGTATTCCTCACATGGCCTCTGTCTTCTCCTCATGTGTGCATATCTCTGTGTTTAATCTGCTTTTTTTATAACTCAGAACTGATTATACTTAGAACTTATCATGCATGGGTATGATCTAATTGGCATAACAAAGAAAACCTTATTTCCAAACAAGATCACATCCACAGGTATAGGGCTAGGATTTAAACACATATTTTGAGGGGACACAATTTAATCCATAACATCAGGGAACTATCTCTTCAAAAGAGATCAAATTTGATTGGATTACACCCTCAAGCAGTTTATGAGCCAGGGTATTGTTTAAAACTACAAAGAAATCAACCAGCAATTAGCGGAGCTTGTTGTTGTGTGCCATCAAGTCGATTCCAACTCATAACGACCTTATATGACAGAGTAGGACTGCCCCGTAGGGTTTCCTAGGCTGTAATCTGTAGGGGAGCACATTGCAAAGTCTTTCCCTCCACAGAGCAGCCGGTGGCTTTGAACTGCTGATCTTTCAGTTAGCAGCCTAGCACTTAATCATTGTGCCACCAGAGATCCCTCTAGTGGAGCTGAACTGCTGGATATTATCAGGAAAAGAGACAATCAAACAAGCTTTGCCAAAATCACTATCATCCTAGAGTGACTGTGGGCATATCCAGGCTATGCTCCTTGTGAAGCAACATCAGAGGCTTCACACAGTGGTCATGGAACAGCCTTTATTAAAATAATGTAGCCTGAAATGTGTTGAGTGAAATAAATTAGATGGAATGATGCATGGCTCTTTGGATGAGAATGAATAATTACACTACTCATTGACATGGTCACAGGCTTTTATTACTTAGGATAATAAGGATGTGATAAAAAGAGCAAATTTTTTCAGGAGCCAGGTTCTCTCTAAAGGCTCCTGTCTAAGGGTGGGATGTTTTGTCACTTCCATGCATGCCCCTCATGTGCCATAGGTGAGAGAACAAAGTGGGATTCAGGTCTAGAGTTTACGTAGTATAAACCTGAGGCGTATACATATTGGATTGCATGGGAAAGGTGAAAAGAGGTAAAAGGAAGGGGCCTTTGTTCAGGTGTACCTGGCCCGGCTTTTTTTTTTTTTCCCTTTTATTTTCATTGTTGTTGAGAACATACACAGCAAAGCATACACCAATTTAACAATTTCTACATGTACAATTTAGTGAAATTGATTACATTCTTTGAGTTGTGCAACCATTTTCACCCTCCTTTTTTGAATTGTTCTTCCCCAGTTAACATAAACTTACTGCCCCCTAAGGTTTCTATACAATCTTTCCAGCTGCTGTTGTCCCTTTGATCCCATATAGATAGATCTTAAATGAGCACAATGCTCAAGGCAGACATTCTTTACTATTTAAGCTAAAGTACTGTTTGCTTTTAAGAAGATTTCAGGGGATATTTTTGGCTTAAAGTTTAAAGAATATCACAGGGCAATAGTTTCAAGAGTTCTTCCAGACTTCATGGCTCCATAAAATTTGGATTGCATGAGAATTTGAAATTCTGTTCTATGCCTCCCCCTTTTGATCAGTATTCTTCTATAGAATCCTTGATCAAAATGTTCAGTAATATAGCCAGGCACCATTCAGTTCTTCTGGTCTCATGGCAAAGGAGGTAGTTGTTTATGGAAGCAATTAGCCACACATCTATTTACTCCTCCTATTCCTGACTTTCCCTCTTCCTCTGTTGCTCCAGGCAAATAGAGACCAAATGTTGTGCCTTGGATGGCTGTTTCCAGGCTTTTATGACCCCAGGCACTAGGCAACGAACTAGGAGGTAGAACAGAAGCACGTTATTAGGCCAATTAACTGAGATTTCCCATGGAGCCATGATCTTAAACCTCCAAACCAAGGAACCAAATCCCATGAATTGTTTGGTTATACATAAGCAGCCTCAGTAGCTACTCTTTTCTTGTTGTTGTTATAAATATAGCTATCACACTACTTTTGCCAATTCGACTTTTAAAGATTGTACATTTTATTGATAGCAATTACAAGAATTACCTGTGTAACCCTACCCTTCTTACCCTCTAGCTACAAGATTGATTCTGGGCAATTAAGCAGCTACAGAGACAGAAAAGGTTACTGTGAGCTCAGAATAGGGGAGAAGATTTCCCTGACAAGGAGAAGGAACAGTCCCCATCAGAGAATGTTCTGATCCCAAGGCCTCAGCTTAGGCAGCCTGGATGGGAATTGCAAAGGCAGACCACTCTCCCAGCAAAACCAGAGATTAAACAAATAAACAACAAATAACAATAACAAGCTCTGAAGTGGGGGAAGGGGGTTAGTAGTACCCAGAGTTGCTACAATACATTATCTAAAATGTCTCATTTCCAGTATAACATTATAAGACATTAAAAGAAATAGGAAAATATGACACATACACTAGGGGGAAAAAATGCAACAGAAACTCCTATGAGAACAACCAAATGTTAACAAACACAAACTTTAAAGTAGCTCTTACAAATATGTTCAAACAACTACAGAAAACCCTAATTAAAGAAGTAAAGGAAGACATGAAAATGCCACATCAAATAAAGACTATCAATAAAGAGATAAAAAATGATAAAAAAAACAAATTAAAACTATAAAATCAAAAAATACAATAACTGAAACAAAATATTCTCTAGAGGGGCTCAAAAGCAGATTTGAACTGGTAGAAGAAATAATTAACAAACTTGAAGATAGACTTATAAATATTATAGAATACAAAGAACAGAGAAAAAATTAATAAAAATTAAAAGAGCTTCAGTGAACAGTGGGACACCATTAAACTAAATGTTGTAGCTTTGAGCAAAACTCATACTCTGTTAAAAATGAAAGCAAAGAGATTTATTCAGAGAATAGAAACAGCCAGGCTGAGGAACACAGTGCAATGTGGGATTACAAAGTGTTCCAACTTAGTGGAAAAGGGATCAGTCTTTTATATGATAAAATGGGGAAGGGGTGCATGGCTCAAGCAACTAGGTGCGTGCATGATCATGCTCCTTCTTTTTTTTTTTCCCTTTCCATATTTTTTTTTTTAATTGTACTTCAGGTGAAGGTTTACAGAACAAATAGTTTCTCATGAAACAGTAGTACACATATTGTTTTATGACATTGGTTAACAACCCCACAACGTGTCAA
>NW_004444139.1:3245538-3267623 GCF_000243295.1 Trichechus manatus latirostris | reverse complement strand
ATCCTGGTTAGAGCAGTCAGTGGTGGTAGCCGGGCACCATCTAGCTGTACTGGACTCAGTCTGGTGGAGGCCTTGGTAGCTGTGGTCCATTAGTCCTTCAGATTATTCTTCCCCTTGTATCCTGTTCTCTTTACTCTCCTTTGCTCCCGAAGGGATGAGACCAGAGGAGTATCTTAGATGGCTGCTCACAGGCTTTTAAGACGCCAGACACTACTCACAAAGGTAGAATGTAGAACATTGCCTTTATAAACTGTGTTATGCCAATTGAGCTAGATGTTCCCCAAGACCAATCATGGTCTTTCTTAACATCAATAATTTTATTTTAAACATACATTATTCCTGGAACAAGCTGCACAAGTATTCTTGATAAATATTTTAACTATCTTGTTTCAATAGTAATCATTAGAACAGTTTGAGTAAGAAATAGAGCAGTGAAGCAAAGAGATTTAAAAAAAAAAAAAAAAACATCTAAAACTGGCTCTCTTGCTTATCTTTCAATATTCATTTCCTTGGGTCCCTTCCTTCTTGCTTCTGCTTGTCACAAGATGGAAATTTTCTGTTCAATTGTCTCAGGCCTCCATTTTATCAGAGTCTACTAACTTAACATCAACATAAACATAATGGGAGTATCAGAAAGAGAGGAGTGTGAGAAAGGAGAAGAAAAAAATGTTCGAAGAAAAAACTGTTCAAAGAAATAATGCCTGAAAACTTCCCAGAGTGATTGCAAAACATTAATCGACATATCTAGGAAGTTCAACAAACTCCAAGTAGTATAAATGCAAAGAGATCCACAAACAAACAGATACTAGTAAAAATGCTGAAAGCCAAAAATAAGGAGAAGACCTTGAAAGTAGCAAAAGAAAAATAACCTACCACATACAAAAGAAACACAGTAAGATTATAAACAGACTTTTCATCAGATAAAATGGTGCCCATAAGCCAATGAGATAATGTATTCAAAGAGCTTAAAAAAAAAAAAAAACCTGTCAACAGGAATATTTTTGAAATCTATCTTCCAAAAATAAAGACTAAATGAAAATGCCCCCAAGTAAACAAAACCAAGAGAATTTGTTGCTAGCAGACCTGCTTTACAAGAAATTAGTAAAAGAAAGTCTTTCAGGCTTAAAGCAAGTGACCCCAGATAGAAAATCAAATCTACTTGAAAAAAGAAAGAACACAGGAAAACATACTTACGTATTTATAAATGAGAATTTAATGAACATTTCTTTTTTCTTCCCTTAAGTGATTTTAAAAGAAATTGTATGGAAAAATATGTGCATAATATATTATTGGACCTATAATAAATAGAAATGCAATATATTTGTCAATAATAGCACAAAAGAGGTTGTTGGGAGCAAAGTTGTATTGGGTTAAAGAAATGACTCTTGATGGTAACTCGAATGGGAACAAATGAAGAGATTCAGAGATGATAAATAAAGAGTTATAAGTATATACTTTCTCTTTTTTCTTCTCTTAGACTCTTTAAGGAACATGAAATCATATAAAGTAATTGTCTTAGTTATCTAGTGCTGCTTTAACAGAAATACCACCAGTGGATGGCTTTAACAAAGAGAAATTTATTCTCTCACAGTCTAGGAGGCGAGGAGTCTGAATTCAGGGAAATTCAGCCAGCTCCAGGGAAAGGTTTTCTCTCTCTGTCAGCTCTGGGGGCAGGTCCTTGTCATCAATCTAACCCTGGTGGAGAAGCTTCTCAGCACTGGGACCCTGGGTCCAAAGAACACACTATTCTCCTGGCTCTTGTTTCTTGAGGGTATGAGGACCCAGTGTCTCTCTGCTGGCTTGTCTGTTTTATATCTCAGAAGAGATTGACTTAAGACACAACCTAATCTTGTAGATTGAGTTCTGCCTCATTAACATAACTGCCCCTAATCCTGCCTCATTAACATCATAGAGGTAGGATTTGCAACACATAGGAAAATCAATCAGGTGACAAAATGGTGGACAATCACACGATACTGGTAATCATGGCCTAGCCAAGTTGACACACATTTTTGGAGGACACAGTTTAATCCATAACAGCCATAATTATAAAAACGTAACATTAGGTTTGCTACATTTACACATAATACTGTTGGCCCTCCATATCTGCAGGTTCTGCATCAACGGATTCAACCAATGGAAGATGAAAAATATTTGCAAAAAAATATTTCCAAAAAGCAAAACTTGAATTTTCTGCATGCCGAGCACTATGCTGAATCCATGCAAATGAAGTCATGTGTTGGTACATCCTCCTGTAGCTTCCTGCCGTCTAGCAGATCTTCAGTCTTTCTCTAGCACTCATTGTTTGAGCATTGTTTGCCTCGTGTCTCGTTTGTTCACTACTTGTGTACACTCTTTGTTTCTGTGAAAAAATGACTCCCAAAAAGCAATCCCTCAAAGGCTAAGTGTGAGGGCTTTGAGGAGAGCAATAGGAAGGAGTTTAAGGCTAATAAAGGATGGCTGGCTAGCTATGTAAAGTGCTATAGCCTCAAGAACTTCAAGATCGTGGGAGAATTGGCATCGGCTGATGCTGAGGCAGCATCAGTGTTCCCAGAAGAGTTTAAGAAACTCGTAGAAGAGAAAGGCTACCTTCCAGAACAAGTCTTCAATTGTGATGTAACAACTATTTGCATACCATTTACATTTTATTAGGTATTATAAATAATCTAGAGATGATTTAAAGTATACAGGAGGATATGCATAGGTTATATACAAAAACACGCCATTTCATATAAGGGACTTGAGCATCTTTGGATTTTGATATCTGCCGGGGTTCTGGAACCAATTCCCTGTGGACACCGATGGACAACTGCACTATCACAAAAAAAGTGGTACAAAGCAACACAGCTACATAAGAGTAACGTTTCTATATCTCACTGGAATTGTTAGTATAAATCTGAAGGCCATTCTGATAAACTGAGACGTAAATAATAATCCCTAGAGTAATCACTAAGAAAATAACTCAAAAAATATAGTGAAAATGCATTAAAGGAATTAAAATGTTACATTGGAGCCTATTCACTAAATGCAAAAGAAAGTAAAGCAGGAATAGAAGAACAAAAAAGTCATGAGTTGTTTAGAGAAAAAGCAAAATAAAACGACAGTTATAAATCCAACTATATCAATAATAACATTAAATGTGAATAGATGGAATAATTCAATCCAAAAAAAAAGAAAAAAGATTGTTAGAATGGATAAGAGGAAAACAGATAAACATCAACAACAAGTCATGATCTACCCGCATGCGATCAACAGGAGACACACGTTAGATTCAAAGACACAAGTAAATTGACAGTAAAAGGAAGGGAAGAGCTATATCTTGGAAACAGTAACCAGAAGAACACTGAATGCCTATAATAAGACAAAATAGACATTATAGCAATTTTTTTCCCCAGAGATAAAGAGGATTGTTTTATAATTTTAAGAAGTCAATTCATCGAGATAAAACAATTATAAACATATATGCACCTAATGACAGACCACATAAATATATAAAGAATGAACAGACAGAAATGAAGGGTGAAATAGACAATTCAATATCAATAGTTTGAGACTTCAATACGCCATTCGCCATGGTTGATAAAAAAAAAAACTAAGTAGAAGATCAACAAGGAAAGTAAAGATGTGAAAAACACTGTGAACCAACAAGACCTAACAAATATCTATAGAACAGCACTCAACACGGCAAAGTACATATGCTTCTCAAATACACATGGAATATTCTCCAGGATAGAATGCATGTTAGGACACAGAACAAACCTTAGTAAATTTTAAAAGATAGAAAAAAAGCAAAATATATTATCTGACCACAATGTAATGAAATTACAAATCAATTACAAAAATAAATATCACAAATAAGTGGGGATTAAATAACACACTCTTTTTTTTTACATAGATAATTCTTTTTATGTACTGTAGATGAGGGTTTACAGAACAGAATAGTTTCTCATTAAACAGTACACATATTGCCCTATGACAATGGTTAACAAACCCACGACATGTCAACACAGTCCTTTCTCAACCTTGGGTTCCCTATCACCAGCTTTCCTGTCCCCTCCTGCCTTTTAGTCCTAGTCCCTGGACTGCTGTGCATCATTAGTCCCATTTTGTTTTATGGGGCTGTCCAGTCCCCGGCTGAACGGTGAACCCCGGGAGCGAATTCACCACTGAGCTAAAAGGGTATCCAGAGGCCATACTCTCGGGGTTTCTCCAGTCTCTGTAAGGCCAGTAAATCTGGTCTTTTTTTGTGAGTTAGAATTTTGTCCTACATCCTTCTCCAGCTCTATCCAGGACCCTCTGTTGTGATCCAGGTCGGAGCAGTCAGTAGTGGTAGCCAGGCACCATCTAGCTATATTGGACTCAGTCTGGTAGAGGCCTTGGTAGCTGTGGTCCATTAGTCCTTTGGACTAATCTTTTCCCTGCATTTTGTTCTCTTCGTTCTCCCTTTCTCCCGAAAGGGTGAGACCAGTGGCGTATCTTAGATGGCTGCTCATAGGCTTTTAAGACCCCAGACACTACTCACCAAGGTAGAATGTAGAACATTGTCTTTATAAACTGTTATGCCAATTGAGCTATATGTTCCCCAAGAGCATGGTCCTCACAGCCCTCTGCCCAGCAATTCAGTCCCTCAGGGAGTATGGATGTGTCTATGGAGTTTCCCTGACCTTTTCCTTGTACAAGTTGTACTGGCTTCCCCAGTATTGTGTACTGTCTTACCCTTCAACAAAGTTGCCACTTATCTATTGTCTATTTAGTATTTCCCCCCAACCCCTCTCTTCCCTTGTAACCAACAAAGACTGTTACTTTTTGTGTGTAAACTTTTCATGAGTTTTTACAGTAGAGGTCTCATACAATATTTATCCTTTTGTGATTGACTTATTTCACTCAGCATAATGTCCTCCAGTTTCATCCATGTTATGAGATGCTTCACAGATTAATCATTGTTCTTTATCGTTGCATAATATACTCCACTGTGTGTGTGTACCATAGTTTGTTTATCCATTCTTCTGTTGATGGGCATCCAGGTTGTTTCCATCTTTTTGGTATTGTGAACAATGCTGCAATGAACATGGGTGTGCATATGTCTATTCGTGTGACAGCTCTTATTTCTCTAGGATATTTTCCTCGGAGTGGGATTGCTGGATTGTATGGTATTTCTATTTTTAGCTTTCTAAAATGGTTGTATCATTATGCATTCCCACCAGCAGTGCATAAGAGTTCCGATCTCCCCGCAGCCTCTCCAACATTTGTTATTTCCAGTGTTTTTGATTTGTGAGTGCTTTTTTTTTCCTGTGGTGCTGACTTTTTCTTTGTTCCTCTTACTCTCTTGTACTGAACTCCTTTTGTTGGTGGATTTTTTTTACATTTCTTTTGTTTGTGTGGGTTGTGTTTTTACTGAGACTTTAGGTTTTTCCTCTTTATTTTGTTGAGTAGGTTTGTTAACTCTCTTTGTGGTTACTGTGAAATTTGCCCTTATGTTTCTAAGTTTGAAGCAGTCTATTATTACTTGGTATTGCCTAGCCTTCCTCTCCATTAGAAGGTTCTATACCTACACAATTAAATAATACACTCTTAAATAACCAGTAGATGAAAGAAGAAATCAAAAGGGAAATTAAAAAGTACTTTGAAATTTATGAATATGAAAACAGAACATATGAAAATATATGGGATGCAGCTAAAACAGTCCTTACAAGGATATTTATAGCTGTAAATACTTATATTTGAAAAAAACTCAAGTCATTAACCTAATCTTCAACATTAAATACTGCAAAAAGAAAACTAAACCTACAGAGAACAGATGGAAGAAAACAATAAAGATTAGAAAGTAAGAAAACAGAAAATAAAAACTAGAGAAAATCAATCAAATCAAAGGCCAGTTGTATCAAACCATCAACAAAATGGACAAAACATTAGTAGATGAGCCAAGCAAAAAAGAGAGAATACTCAAATTACTAAAATCAAAAATAAAAGAGGGGAAATTACTGGTGACCTCACAGAAACAATATTACAAACAATTGTATACCAATAAATTAGATAACTTAGATGAAACAGGAAAACTCCTTAAAAGACACAAACTACTGAGTCACTGAAGAATAAATTAAAACAAACAAAAACAAACAGTTGCCATCAAGGTGATTCCAACTCATGGTGTCCCCATGTGTGTCAGAGTAGAACCGTGCTCTATAGGATTTTCAGTGGCTGATTTTTAAAAAGTAGAACTTCAAGTCTTTCTTCTGAGAAAGTTCACTTCTGGGTAAACTCAAACCTCCAAACTTTCAGTTAGCAGCCAAGCACATTACCTTTTTGCACTACACACTGATGCCCAAGAAAAAAGTAATATCTAAAAATACTTGTAACAAGTAAAGAGACTGAATTAGTAATCAAAGACCTACCCAGAAAGAAAAGATGGCTTCACTGGAGAATTCTACCAAATATTTAAAAAGAATTAATACTAAATCTTCAAAAACTAAAAGAGGAGGAAATACTTCCCAAACTTATCTGTGAGGTCAGAATTACCTTGATACCAAAACTAGATAAAGACATTACAAGAAAAGAATACTATAGACCAATATCTCTTATGAATATAGATGTAAAAATCCTCAACAAAACACTAGCAAACTGAATGCAGCTGCATATAAAATGGTGGCATATTAAAAAAAACATGACCAAACGGGACTTACCCTAGGAATACAAGAATACTTTAACATCTTGAAATCGATTAATGTAATGTACCATATCAATAGAGTAAAAACAAAAAACCACATAAGCATCTTCACAGACATAAACAAAACATTTGCCAAAATCAAATACCTTTCAAGATTAAAAAAAAAGACTCCACAAAGTAGGAAAAGAAGGAAACTTCTTCAACCTGATAAAGGTCATCTACGAAAAACCCACAACTAACAACAGACTTAATAGTGAAAGTCTATATGCCCCCACCCCCTCAACCAAGATTAGGAACAATACAAGGATATTTTCCTTGCCAATTCTATTCAACACTGTACTGGAGGGTCTACCCAGGCAATTAGGCAAGAAGAAATAAAGTACATCCAGACTGAAAAGGAAAACTATATTCACAGATTACGTGCTCTTGTATATAGAAAATCCTAAAGAATCCACCAAAAGCTGCAAGAACTAATATACTAGTTTATCAAGGTTTCAGAAAAGAATACCAATATACAAAAATCAATAGTATTTCTACACACTTACAATGAAAAATCTAAAATTAAATCAAGAAAATAATTACAGTTACAATAGTGTCACAAATAATAATATACTTAGGAATATATTTAACAAAAGAAGTACAAGAGCTGTACACTGAAAATTGAAAAATGTTATTGAAAGAAATTAAAGAAGATCTAAATAAATGGATAAACATCTCACACTCATGAATGTTAAAATGATAATAATCTCCTAAATTTATCTACAGTAATCCGTATCAGAATCCCAGTTGGCTTCTTTGTAGAAATTTACAAACTTTTTCTAAAATTCATGTGCAATTTTTAATTCTCAATTTTCAATTTCATTTCAGGAACACACAATAGCCAAAATAATATTTAAAAAAAAGAACAAAGTTAGAGGAAACTTACTGATTTCAAAATTTACTTAAAAGCTACAGTAATCATGACAATGTGAGACTGACATAAAATAGACATACAGAAGAATGATCCCGGTGAATTCAAAGTCCAAAAATAAACACATGAAGGTCAACTAATTTTCAACAAGGGTACTAAGACCTTTCAATAAGGAAAGAATAAAGTTTTCAACAAATGGTATTGGAACAACTGGATAGCCCAAGCAGTAGAATGAAGTTTGATCTTTATCTTACACATGTACAAAAATTAATTCAAAATGGAACAAGGACCTAAATGTAAGGGGTAAAACTATAAAACCCTCAGACAAAAACATTGTCTTCATTGTTAGATGCTGTTGAGTTGGTTCCTACTCATAGTAACCCTATGTGCAATAGAACAAATAGGGTCTTCTTTTTTCACTCTGACTGCCTGCTTTACCAAGCATGATATCCTCCTCCAGGGACAGATCCCTCTTGGTGACATGTCCAAAGTATGTGAGACGAAGTCTCGCTATCCTTGCTCCTAAGGAACATTTTGACCGTCCTCCAAAACAAATTTGTTAGTTCTTCTAGCAGTCCATGGTATATTCAATATTCATCGATAACACCATAATTCAAAGGCGTCAGTTCTTCTTCCTTGGTTTTCCTTATTCATTCCAGCTTTCACATGCATATGAGGCAATTGAAAACACCATGGCTTGGGTCAGGTGCACCTTAATTTCTTAACGTACATTTTTGCTTATTAACATTTTAAATGTGTCTTTTGCAGCAGATTTACTCAATGCGATGCATCGTTTGATTTCTTGACGGCTGCTTCCATGGGCGTTGATTGTGGATCCAAGAAAAATGAAATCCTTTACAAGTTCAATATTTTCTCCATTTATCATGATGTTACTTATTGGTCCAGTTGTGAGGATTTTTGTTTTCTTTATGTTGAGGTGTGTCATGGATTGAATCGTGTCCCCCAAAACTGTGTGTCAACTTGGCTAGGCTGTGATTCCCAGTATTATATGATTGTCTACCGTTTTGTCATCTGATGTGATTTTACTATGTGTTGTAAATCCTACCTCTATGATGTTAATGAGGCAAGATTAGAGGCAGTTATGTTAATGAGGCAGGACTCAATCTACAAGATTAAATTGTATCTTAAATCAATCTTTCTTGAGATATAAAAGAGAGAAGCTAGCAGAGAGTCAGGGGGACCTCATACCACCCAAGAAAGGAGTGCCAGGAGCAGAGCACATCCTTTGGACTTGGGGTTCCTGTGAGAGGAAGCTCTTAGGACAGAGGAAGACTGATGACAAGGACCTGCCCCCAGAGCTGACAGAGAGAGAAAGCCTTCTCCTGGAGTTGGCACCCTGAGTTCAGACTTCTAGCCTCCTAGACTGTGACAGAATAAATTTCTCTTTGTTAAAGCCTTCCACTTGTAGTATTTCTATTATAGCAGCACTAGATAACTAAGACATGATGTAATTCATACTGTAGGCTGTGGTCTTTGATCTTGATCAGTAACTTCTTCAAGTCCTCTTCACTTTCAGCAAGCAAGGTCTTGACATCTACATAACACAGGTCATTAATGAGTCTTCCTCCAATCCTGATGTCATGTTCTTCTTCACATAGTCCAGCTCCTCAGATTATTTGTTCGGTATACAGAGTGAATAAGTATGGTGAAAGGACACAACCCTGACACACACCTTTCTTGACTTTAAACCAGGCAGCATCCCCTTGTTCTGTTCCAATCCCTGCCTTTTGGTCTATGTACAGGTTTCTCATGAGCACAATTAAATGTCCTGGAATTCCCTTTCTTTGCAATGTTATCTGTAATTTGTTATGATCCACACAGTTGAATGCCTTTGCATAGTCAATAAAACACAGGTAAACACAGTTAAATATTCTTGAACTTGGATTTGGCAAAGGATTCCTAGACATGACACAAAAAGAATGAGCAACAGAAGAAAAAATAAATTAATTAGACATCATTAAAATTATTATTATTTTTTATTTCAAGAAGCGCTATCAGAAAAGTGAGAAGACAACCTACAGAATGAGATAAAACATTTGCAAATCATATATCTGATAAAAGATTTCTATCTGGAATATTTAAAGAACTCTAACAATAATAAAAGACAAAATACAATCTACAAGCAGAAAATAGTCTGAATAGACATTTCTCCACAAAAAAAAAGATATACTAATGGCCAAAAAGCACATAAACAGATCTTCAACATCATTAGTCATCAGGTAAATGCATACCAAAACAGCAATAAGATAATAAGATCATCAGGATGTTTATAACAAAAAATCAGATAAAAGTGTAAGTGAAGTTGTGGAGAAATTAAAACCTTCATGCATTGTATGTGGGAATGTAGAATGGTGTAGTCATTCTGGGAAAAATTTGGTAGTTCTTCAAAAATTTAAACATAAAAGTGTTATATATCCAGGAAATTCCATTTTTAGGTGTATTCTCAAGAGAAAAGAAACCTATGTCCACAGAAAACTTTGTATGCAAATATTCACACTATTCATAATAGCATTATCCATAATAACCAACAGTTGAAACAACCCAAACGAACCATCAGCTGATGAATGGATAATCAAAATGTAGTCTATCCATACCGTGGAGTATTATTCAGCCATAAAAAGGAAAGAAGTACTGATATATGCTACAACATAAATGAACTTTGAAAATGTGGTAAGGTAAAGAAGTCAGTCACAAACAGTCATACCATTCCACATATATACAACATCCAGAAAACGCAAATCTATACAGACAGAAAGTAGATTAATCATTGCTCAGGGTGAGTGATAAGCTATCAAGTATGGAATTTATTTTTAAGATTTTTTTTTTAATGACTGTGGTGATAGTTGTAAGTATCTGCAAATACAAAAACCATTAAATTGTACACTTTTGCTATGAATTGTATAACACCTGAATTATATCTCAATAACACATTAAAAAAAAATAAAGATCTTGGACACAACCAGTCTAACATATGCAATTGGAATCTCAGAAGATAAGGAGAAGAATGGTATTAAGGCAACACTTGAGAACTGATTACTAACAATTTGAATGATATCAACCTACACATTAACAAAAAATAGTGTTATAGTTAGTGTTATGTGCCAGCTTGGCTCTGCTGTGATTCTCAGTGGTTTGGCAGATACTGGACTGATTGCTGTTTGTGTAAACATTTGGTATATATTATATATGCTTCACTGGTTTTGCTCCTCTATAGAACCAAGACTAAGACAAATAACACACGACTTCTATGTTTATATGCCATCTGTGCCCTCCCAACATGAGGTATTTTCATAAGCATGGCTATGCCAAATTTTTTTTACCTGTTGCTGTAAAAAAATTAGCGTAGAATGCTTACCAAAATACCTCGTGGGAGGAAGGCACGTTTGGCAAACAAATGTAGAAAGTGGGTGTTCTTTGCATAAAATTATGGTATATAGAGAAATTCACTTCAAGGAAATAACACATGCAATTGTGAGGAAATGGCTTACACAATTGTGGGGGCTGGCAATTCCCAAATCCACGGGTCAGGCGACAAGCTGAATGAAGACTTCACCTAGCTCATGTGGTTGTAGGAACTGATGAACCCAGAATCTTCAGGTGAGGTGACAAGCAAGAGGCTTCTGAAAGCTTATATCCCAAGAACTGGAGGTCAGGTAACAAGAAGAGTACAAGGTAGAGAAAGAGAGAGTGAGCTTTACCAGAAAATCCGTTTATACACTGGAGGCAGACCACATCCCCAAGGAAACTCACCTTTTGATCGATTGGCTTCTCGTATTACATGAAAAAATGGAAAGTAATTACATTGTGGAAGAGTACATGCCAAACCACTGAGAATCATAGCCTAGCCAAGTTGACACATAACATTAACCATCACCCTGTTCCATAATGTAATATAATGTAATCACCTTTTATGATGGAATCTGGTGTGATCAGTCAATCATTTGAAAAGGTGGTTTCCTTGGGAGTATTCTCACAAAGCTCTCTCTCTCAACACTGCACTCTTCTTGCCACCTGACTTCTGATTCTTGGGAATGTAAGCTATGGACATCTCTGGCCTGCCTCCTGACCTGCAGATTTTGGATTTGCCAGCCCCTGCAATTGTGCGAGCCATTTCCTTGAAGTAAACCTCTCTCTCTACATACATACACACACACACACACACACACACACGTATATATATACAGGCACTGGTTTTGCTCCTCTAGAGAACCCAGATGAAGACACTTAGTGAAACCCAAATGTAAGTCATATTTATGCAAATCACTGTCAAATTACTGAAGCAAAGATAAAAAAGATCATCTTAAAGGTAGTCAGAGATCAAAAACACATCACTTTAAAGAAGCAACCATAAGACTGATGACTGACTTTTCATTGGAAACAATGGAAAGCAGTATGCAATCTAATGGCATCTTTAAAGCATTGGAGAAAAAAAAAAAAACCTGCTGATTCAGAATTCTATATTACCCAAAAATATCCTTTAAAAATGAAGAGGAAATAATGGTAATTTCAAACAAATAAAAGCTGAGAGAATTTATGGTCAACAGATTCGTACTGTAAGAAATACTAAAATAGTTAGTTTGATAGGAAATGGTTCCAGATGTAAGAAAATTACAAGAAATGAAGACCATGAGAATGGATAAAATGTAGGTAAATATAAAAGCATTAATTGTTTAAAGCAACAATAAGATTAATTATAATATCTTGTAGGGCTTGTAAAATATATAGAAGCAAAACACACTGTAGAAATAAAACAGAGAAGTGAAAATGGAAATAACTATTAGAAGGTTCTTGGATTGTTCATGAAGTGGAAAAGTTACTATCTTCAGGGAGACTTAATAAGTCAAATTTATATACTGCAATCTTTAGGTGGTATTTAAAAGAGTAATACAAGAATGTTCAATTATAAAATTAATTGAGACAATAATATAAAATAATAAAAATATACTCAATACATCTAAAGACAGTAGTAACAAAGATATCAAGGTACAACTATACAGATAGGACAAATTAAAGACAATTAGCGACACAGAAGATTTAATTCCAGTTATATAGGTAACACATCAAATTCTGTAGATTAAACACTGCATATGAAAAAAAACAAAATTTCCAGGTTGGAGTAAATAAAGTATACTTAACCAAATGTTGTTTACAAGCGGCCTACTTTACATATAAAAAACAGAGGTATGTTAAAAATAAAAGGATAGATCTACATAAAAAATTATAAAACATTACTAAAAGAAATTACATATACCTAAATAAATGGAAGAACAATCTGTGTTAATAGATTGGAAGGCTTAATATAATTAAGATGTCAAAACCACCCAAAGCCGTCTATAAATTCAATGAAATCAATACCATCAGAATTCCAACAGCCTTCTTTGCAGAAATGGAAAAGCAAATCCTCAAATTTATACGCAGTAGCAAAAACCCATTGTTACTCATAGCGACCATGTAGGGCAGAGTAGAAATGCCCCACAGGGTTTCCAAGGCTGTAATCTTTTACAGAAGCAGACTGCCACATCTTTCTCCCATGGAGCAGCTGGTGGGTTTGAACCACCAATCTTTTGGTTAGCAGCAGAACACTTAAAACCACTGTGCCACTAGCATCCCTTTATGGAGTGGCAAGGGACACCAAATAGCTAATGCAATTTTGAAGAAGAAGAAGAAAGTAGGATGGACTCACACTTCTCAATTTCAAAACATACTACAAAGTGACAATAATAAAAAAGGCTTGTACTGGTATAATAATAGACATATAGACCAATGGAATATAATTGAAAGTCCAAAAATAGATACATACTTCTACTGTCAACTGATTTTCAACAACAGTATTTAGTCCATTCAATAAGGAAGAAAGCAAGAGTTTCTTCAATAAATGGTGCTGTACACATGCATAAAAAATAATCAGGATCTATGCCTCTCACTATACATAAAAACCGGTTCGAAATGATTCAAGGACCTAAATGTGAAAACTAAAACCATAAAATTCTTAGAAGAAAATATAGGGGTGAGGCTGCGGGACTTAGTGTTTAGTGATAGATTATCAGATATGGTAAGAAAAGCCTAAGCAGCAAAAGACAAATTAGATACATAAGACCTCATTTAAAAAATTAATTTCTTACATCAAAGAACTTTATCAACAAAGTGAAAAGACAACCTACAGATTGGAAGAAAATTTTTGGGAACCACATGTCAGAAAAGGGCCTAATATCCAAAATATATATAAAACTTCTACAATTTAACATAGAAATCAAGTGTACTACACAGAAAATCAATACAGCAAAATGTAGATGCTCTGAAAAGGTTGATAAAATTATTAAAATTCTATCGAAAGTACCTAACGAAGAGAGAAATACAAAATACTATAAGGAGAAAAAAAATGAAATGTTACTTGATATCCTACAGATTTTAATAATAAAGCAACATAACATTTTTTCACAAATAACGCATGCCTTCTACATTTGTTTGCCAACCCACAAGAAATTTCATGAGCTCCACCATGTCAAGATTTTTTTACATACTGCTGTAAAAAAATTAGCATAGTGTGCTTATGAAAATACCTACTGGGGGAGGGCACAGTTCACAAATAAATGTAGAAGGTGTGCATTAATTTGTGTAAATCAGTGTAAATAAGTTTATGAAAATACATATTAGTGTAATGATGAAATAGGCAAATTTCTTGATAAACACTACTTACCAAAACTGACAAAATAAGGAAGTTTAAAAAACTGATTAGTTCTAAATCTATTAGGTAAAATGACTCTATAATTAAATCTTTCAAACTACAAGTTCATGCACCCATGCCCACGCAGACTATGTGGATTACCAGGTGAAATCTAAGAATTTAAAACAATGATAGTACCAGTTCTACAGAAGACCATTTCATGCTGAGAAAGGAGTCAATTCATCAGGACATAATAATCCTAAATGTTTTTGCATTTAATAACAGAGCTTCAAAATACATGAAGCAGAACTCACAGAACTATGAACAAATATAGATAAATTCACAACTATAGTCAGCTATATTGATACTTTTCTCCGTAACTAATACACAAGTGGGTAGAAAGTTAGTAAGGTTATAGAAGACTTGAAAATTATCAATCAATTTGACCAAGTTGGACCATTTTATGGGCCTTCAAAAAAAGTAAATTCTAAAAATTCAAGTCATACAAACTATGTTCTTTGATCTCAATGAAATTAAAATAGAAATCAACAACAAAACTGCCTCTGGAAAATCCCCAAACATTTAAAAATAATGAAAGACACAGCAGTTCTACACAAATTCTCCCCAAAAATTGAAGAGAAGGGACTACTTCACAACTTATTCCATGAGGCCAATTTTACCCTGATACTAAAAACAAAGACATTTGAAAATAAGAGAGAAAAAATACAGACCAATACCCGTATTAACAGAGATGCAAAAAATTCTTAATGAAATTTTAGAAAATTAAATATAACAATATGTCTCAGGAATGCAAGACACAAAATTGTTTTAACATTTGAAAATCAATCAGTGTAATTCAGCATATTAACAAACTTACACACACACATAAACACATGCATACACAACATACACACATATATGTAAACACATATATACATGTATGTGTGTACATACATTCATATATAAATAAATATACATACAAGTATGTATATCGATGCAGAAACTGTATGTGACGAAATCCAACATTGATTTAAATTTCCAGCAAACTAGGAATAGAAGAAAATTTCATCAACAGATGATGGGACATCTATAGAAATCCTACCGATAACATGCTAATTAACAATTAGACTTCTGACCTCCCTAGGCGGGGATGCTGCGGCTCCGCTGCGGGCTGAGGCAGCTCCGGGCAGGACCCGGTACTCTGGCCTCCGCTCGGCTTCTTCTTGGTGCCGAGATGCCTAAGGGGGCTGGTGTGACGAACAAGGGTGAAAGCCAGAGCAAGGAACCAGGGAAACCACTTCCATCCTTAGGTCCTGTGGCAGTTGATCCTAAAGGTTGTATCACCATAGCCATCCATGCCAAACCTGGCTCCAAACAAAATGCTGTAACAGATCTAACGGTGGAAACCATAAACGCAGCTCTTGCAGCACCTCCACCACGCGGCAAGGGTAATGCTGAGCTCTGCCACCATCTTTCCAAGGTCTTAGAACTCAGGAAGAGTGATGTGGTTCTGGATAAGGGTGATAAGTCTTGTAAAAAGGTGGTGATTTTGGCCTTCACAACTCCAGAAGAGATATTGGAGAAATCACAAAAGCAAGCCAAAAACAAATAGAAGAAATGAAAAATATATCCCTGAGAAACTTTTTTTATTGTTAACGATGAAGAAAACATATTTAAATACACAGAAAAACATGGAAATTTTTTAAAATAAATATTCAAAAGACTCAAAAAATAAGTAGAAATTCAAGAAGTACTGTGTATGGAATAAAGGTTTTAAAATTCCTGACCCGAAACAGCTTGGATCTCCTCAGTCTGATTTCACTGCATTACAAAATAACAGATCTGGAAAGGATATTTATGATGGCCTGATTTAACCTCTTTCATTTTGTGACCAAAGACCAAACCAAACCGTTTGCTGTTGAGTCAATTATAACTAACAGCGACCCTATACGACAGAGTAAAACTGCCCCATAGGGTTTCCAAGGAGCAGCTGTTGGATTTGAACTGCCAACCTTTGGTTAGCAGCCAAGCCCTTAACCACTGCACCACCAGGGCTTTCATTTTGTGACAGGACTTCTAATATCCAGAGGTCTAGAGGCTTATTCAAGATTGTACCGTGCAAGACGGGACCAGAACCCTTGATTCCTAATCGAATGCAGTTTATCCTGATTGTAAATTATAATGATAATATTTCCATTCTTGCTTTACTTGTTTCTGGAATTTTGAGGATTGCCTTCTAATCTAGTTTACAAGTGACAGAAGAAAACTTGTCACACTGCTTTGTAGTCTTACTTATATTTTAAATGCTTATCTAAATGCACAAATGCTTTCTACATCTTTTTAAAACTACAGAGTATTTTATGAAAAAGTAAACAAAAAATAATTAAGACTTGTAAAAAAAAAACAATTAGACTTTATTATTCACACCAGGAAGAAGGCAAGGATGTCCACATTCACTGCTTCTATTAAGCATTATACTAAAAATTCTAATCAGTGCAATAGGCGAGAAAAAGGAATAAAAGCATATGGATTGGAAAGGTAGAATTAAAATTGTCCTTACAGGTCTAGGTAGAAAATCCACTGCACAAAGCTACCACAAGGAGTCCTGGTGGCACAGTGGTTAAGAGCTCAACTGCTAACTGAAAGGTCAGCAGTTTAAATCTACCAGCCGCTCTGCAGGAGAAAGATGTGGCAGTCTACTTCCATAAAGATTACAGCTTTGGAAACCTTATGGGACCTACTCTTTCCTATTAAGAATCACTATGAGTTGGAATTGACTCTGCGGCACACAGCAGCAGCAGCAGCAGCAGCAAAGCTACCATATCTAAGAAGTGAGTTTCATAAAGTTGTAGGACACAAGGTCAACATACAAAACTCAGTTGTATTTCTATATACTAGCAATTCTATTTAAATATCATCTATATGTCATGTAAACATAAGCATTTCTCTATACATCTGCTACACCACCTGTACTCTATGGAAGCGCAATTTTGAAGAGGACTTGAAATACTGATGAAGATCAAAGACCAAACCTTCAGTATGGATTATACCTTAACATAAAGAAAACAAAAATCCTCAAAACTGGACCAATAGGCAACATCATGATACATGGAGAAAAGATTGAAGTTGTCAAGGATTTCATTTTACTTGGATCCATCATCAACACCCATGGAAGCAGCAGTCAAGAAATCAAACCAGCATTTTTGGGCAAATCTGCTGCAAAAGACTTCTTTAAAGTGTTAAAAATCAAAGATGTCACCTTGAAGACTAAGGTGTGCCTGACCGGAGTCATGGTGTTTTCAATGGCCTCATATGCATACGAAAGCTGGATCATGAGTAAGGAAGACCGAAGAAGGAGAATTGACACTTTTGAGTTGTGGTGTTGGTGAAGAATATTGAATATGCCATGCAGTGCCAAAAGGACAAACAAATCTGTCTTGGAAGAAGTGCAACCGGAATGCTCCTTAGAAGCAAAGATGACGAGACTACATCTCGCATACTCTGAACATGTTATTGGGAGGGATCAGTCCCTGGAGAAAGACATCATGCATAGTAAAGTAGAGGGTCAGCGAAAAAGAGGAAGACCCTCTACGAGATGTATTGACACAGTGGCTGCAACAATGGGCTCAAACATAACAATGATTGTGAGGATGGTGCAGGACCAGGCAGTGTTTCGTTCTGTTGTACATAGGTTCTCTATGAGTCAGAACCAACTTGACGGCACCTAACAACAACAATAGCGTTCAGGCCTCAGGGCAAGGAGAATGGGGAGAGCTTATGCATTTGTGCCTTGGGGCACTTGTGTCTCTTCTCTAGCACTCTAAATATTCCATCCTTTGATATCCCTTTACTTGATTTAACACTCTTAATTTTTTATATCTTTTTCTTATACTTCAAATTATTTGCTGCACAACTATTGACCAGAGACTAGGACCCCATTATTACAAATGCTGTTGTACATCGGCAAATTACATAAAAGAGATTTAATCACTGACTGAGACTAAGTGCCCAGAAGTCTAACTGAACATATCTTTTTCAGTCTAAAACACCGTGCTAGTCCTGAGTCCCTTTATTCTTAGATGGAAATGGTAGGGTCCCATGTGTTTAGGAGCTTTGTGCTTGTAAGTCGTTTCCATATAGTGATGTTCAAGTGATAGCTGAATTCAGTGTACCTTTGAGACATCAAAGAGATGTGGAGACAATCAATCAATGGAAGGAAGGTGTTGGTGTATCAGGCATAGGTTGTATGGATTATAATGGAATTAATAAGTGCTATTGACATAGCAGTGTTTATTTCTGTTGTACATAGGGTTGCTGTGAGTTGGAATCAACTTGACAGCACCTAACAACAACGATAACAACAACGATAACATAACAACAACAAATTGACATGGCCGAGATAGAGTGAGAGTGAGGGAGCAAGAAAGAGAGAGAGGAGTTAGAGAAGAAAGTCTTGTGAGGAATCTTTAGGATGAGCCATATTTAATGACCAGGAAGAGAGAGATAAGAGGAGAGACTGACGGAGGAGGAGGCGGGCAGAATTGGTCCAAGAGAAGAGTTCCAAAAAGGAGGGAGTGGTTAACAAGACTAACTGCTGAAAGGTCAATATGATAGGGAATTTCAGAGGAGATACTTACGTATAATTCAAAACTTATGAAAGAAAAGACAGAATCCAAAGTAGAGGGGGAGAAATTAGTCTTAGATAGGAGGAAAACAGCTATTATTTTTGTGTCTGATAGTGACTTTTAACAATTCCTGCAAGGTTAATGCATACATTATAGGACTACACACATTCCTCACTTACAGACATGGTTAGAGTCCAAACACCAGGCTGTCATTTGAAAATCGATGTTATACAAAAATGGAAAATGACCACATCAGAACACAAAATTGAAGATAACTACATCATTACATAACTACTAAATCAGATCATTACATAACTGTCAAATTACATCATTACATAACTGCCAAAACACTGAGAATCATGGCCCAACCAAGTTGACACATAACCTTAATTGACCGTCACAGTCAGAGTTCCTTCCGCCTCACACCTCAGTGTTCGTTACTGGTGGGTATATGTCATTAATACGCAAAATTGTCAGATAGTAGATTTTTTATTACTGTCGTAAGTGCTCTGCTTCTCTTGGTGACTACCTGTTCCAATTCCCTTCAAACTGTTTGCGTCCTGTTTTAGTAAAATTGCCTTTGTCTTTCTGGACTCTAATCATCTCCTATACATCTTTGCAGTCATATTTGCACTCATCCTATATACGTATTTGCACTAATTTTTTTTTTTTTTTTTGCATTCTAAATTAATCACCCTCTTTCTCTCTCTCTTGTCCTCTCTCTTTCACTGAGTCTCTGTTTTTCTCTTCTCATCTCTTTATTACATTTTTGCTCCTCTGGACATATTCCACAATCCTCAGCATTTCCATTTTACATCATATCAAAATTGGCTTCCAGCTGGGCAAAGGTGTTGTCTGCTCATATGCTATTTGCTTGTCTTGGTCCTGCTAGGTAGCTTCATTTTCATTTATTAATATAACTTTCATTTGTGCATTCCTAATGCCAAAGTTCAAAGAAGGAAAAAATATGTAATTACACCATGCCTGTCCCATCTCAGCAAAGCTCCTGATCTCAGGATCTCATTCATCATGTTGCTAGTCGGGGGAAAGATGTGTCTGTTAGTGCCAATGCTTTGATAGATCTCAGCGGAGAGGGATATTCCTGGGGCCTATGTTTTATCTCAAATGTAAGACTGATTTAATCCCCAGGTTGTATCACTACTTTCCCTTTGACACCTGGGTATAAATAGTACAAGACATATGTTAAAAATAACTTTCCCTTGAGGCCAGTATATTTCTGACAACTGACTTGATTCTGAATTTGCTTTTATCCAGAAGCAACTAGGTTTTAGGGAAGCCTTTTGTTCATGACTTAAGCACTCTCTTTTTGTCCTAGTCTCCTGGACTCCTACCCTGGACTAGGTCTCTCTCTCTGAAGAAACTCTTTCTACTGAGCTGCAGGCTCATTAATAATCCCCTGGTTTATGCAGCCACTTATTCCCTAAGGCTTTGATTGCTTGAAAATGCAAACTGAATACCTTAAGTATAATGTCTGTAAAAGTAGATCATTCCAGGATATGAATAAGAGCTGTGGAATCAAATTTAATCCATCTGTAAATTCAAATTGTGAATGTATCACATTTCAAATGACACTATACAAGTTTTGAGTAATTGCTACTATCCACATATTGAGACTTATAGAGGAAATATAAAAAGTGGGACAGAGTTGGATGAATGAGTGGAGAAATGGGAGAAATGAACATGAGAGCTCTTTTGTTCATATGCCCTTATGACAATTTTGAAATGTAGTCCCTTGTGTATTTTTAATTGATGTTTGAAAAGTTTATCATAATTTCAATAATCACAAAATATATCTTTCTAGTGCATTAAATATGATTTAATGCTTTAAATATATTTTAATTGAAATCTGAAAATTTATTTCATTCATTTGTGAAAAATTCCTGTCCTCGATGTCAAACCAATCAGACAAAGAGGCTTAATTTTTGAGAGAAAAAGCGGGCTTCATTTCATTTTTTTTTTTATTTAAATAAACTTACTTATACACTTCCCTTCCGTGAGATTCTCACTGCTGACTTTTAATTCTAATATGGTAGCTAGCTAAACTATCTGGAGCAGTGGTGGTTCAGTGGTAGAGTTCTCACTTTCCATGTGGGAGACCTGGGTTCGATTACAGGCCAGTGCAACTTGTGCACAGCCACTACCTGTCTGTCAGTGGAGGCTTGTGTGTTATCATGTGCTGCACAGGTTTCAACAGAGCTTCCAGACTAACATGGACTAGGAAGAAAGGCCTAGGGATCAATTTCCAAAAATCAGTCACTGAAAACTCAGTGGATCACAGGGTCTGATTTACAACCAATCATGGGGATGGCGCAGGACCCTGTGTGGGGTCACCATGAGTCGAGGACTGACTCTAGGGAAATTAACAACAACTAACAGCTGGCCGTGGCACCGTGCCTTGCCTGAATTTGCTTACTAGCTGAAACAAGGACTCCTCCATTAAAAGCTGTTGATGTTAAAAGTTGTAGCTGCTCAGCCACCTATGAGCAGCTCATATTTGACAAAGGCTCAAAGTCCATTAACTGGGGAAAAGACAGTCTCTTTAACAAATGGTGCTGGCATAAGTGGGTATCCATCTGCAAAAAACTGAAACAAAACCCATAACTCAAACCATGCACAAAAAATAACTCAAAATGGATCAAAGGCCTAAATATAAAATCAAAAACAATAAAGATCATGGAAGAAAAAATAAGGACAATGCTAGGAGTCCTAATACATGGCATAAACGCAATACGAACCATAAGTAACAATGCACAAGCACCAGAAGAGAGACTAGATAAATGGAAGCTCCTAAAAATCAAACACGCTCATTAAAAGACTTCATCAAAAGAGTAAAAAGACAACCTACAGACAGGGAAAAAATTTTGGGCTACAACAAATCCTATTGGTGTCTAATATCTAAAATTTATAAGATACTGCAAAACCTCAACAACAAAAAGACAAATAATCCAATTAAAAAATGGGCAAAGGATACGAACAGGTACTTCAAGAAAGAAGATACTCATAAAAATAAAGATGAAAATCATAAAGTCTCAGCAAAAACAAAACCTACAAAAACAAAAGAAATGATCACAAAATCCACAAGCAAGAGTAACTCAGCACAAGAGAGTAAGAAGAACAAAGAAAACTTCAGCACCACAAAAAAAAGCACTACAAAATGACAGCAACAAACTTACATCTATC